>NC_081837.1:20627394-20862394 GCF_030867095.1 Alligator mississippiensis | reverse complement strand
GGGGTGGTCCCGGGCGACCCCCCTCCGCCCCCGCTCCCTCTCCCCTCAGGAAGACAAGGAGCAGGGTCTCTGGAAGGGCTCCCGCCTGGGGCCGAAGGTTTTCTCACGGCAGCGTCAGTCCATCACCAGGCCGCCCGCCCTGCTGCATGGCGGTGCCCTCGCTCGCTCTCACGTCTGCGTCGCCCCAGCCTCCCTCTGGGCCGTGTGCCCGGCGGGCCGGTCGACCGGTCTGCACCTCTCACTCGTGTCCCCGGATTTCCCCCCAGCCTCCTCAGCCCAGCTGGGTGGGAAAGGGACCTGGACCATGGTGGCAGGGTGTGGCCATTGCCCACCACCACAGGCGGGCGTCCATGGTGGCTGGGATGGCCGGCGCAGGATGAGGAGGACCCAACTGGCGGCCGGCCCGAGCTGCATCAGCCCCCATGGAAACAGCTGGGACATGAGAGAAACCCCACCCCCCCAATGGGAAGGCACTGGCCATGGCGGTGAGTCCTGGCCACTGCCCTCCGGGTGGATGCTTCCCCCTTGTGGGTTCGCGGAGCTGGCTGGAGGGTGCCAGGCTCAGCTCCATGTCTGGAGGTTCATCACAGGTGTTTTACTAGAAGAGACTCAGTCTGGGAGGAAACAACTGGAGGGATAAAAACCACTTTCTTCATGGATCTGGCCCTGTGGGAGGGAGTTTGTTTCATGGTGAGTCGGTGCCGAGCACTATTGGTTCTGCAGCTGCAGGCTGCACGTTCAGGGATTAATCTCCACATCACAAACCTGAAGAGGAAGAGCGAGGTCTGTAATGCCAGGTACACTATCTCTGGATCTGTGTGTTTGATCCACCCTGTATCATTTGATAGCTTTCTGCATTTTTGCATGTCAGTGCCACTCACTGTGCAGGTATCCCCACTGGCTTAAATGAGTGAAAAACAAGGCAAAGGCAGGCTTGCTGCAGCATACAGCCCTTAACAGACTAGCAAAAAATTAATCAATCATGGGTAAATAAGCATCCTGCCCCTGCCTTCATGGCATGGCTGAGGGAACCAGGAAGGGAATTGCATAGCCACGGATAACTGTGATGAAGCCATTTTCAGAGACAAATCTTTGCAGTCTTTGATCTGCCCGCTTTGTGGGATCACTGCTCAACCTGAGAAAGTAGGCCATGGGGATGCCGCTGGTAGGGAGAATAAACATAAACCAGGAATAAATGCACAGAACAGGAAGTTACATCTCGGCGTGTGCTACTGGAAGTGGGGCCCTGCTTCCCCTGTTAGCTGTTGCCTTAACAAGGGGAATGGTCTGTCACCCTGTCCAGATTGTGTCCACTCACGATCAGCCCATGTATTCTTCCCCAAGTCCCAAGAAAGAGAAAACAACAGCATGAAAGAATTCCTCTGGCTGGCAGCTCAATGGGAAACCAGTGTTTTGTAGCAGCAGACATGCTGTCAGCCAAGCCAGTGTACAAGGACTCCTAGCCAAGATATCTGATGGGATCCAAATGGAATCAGTGGAGATGGCAGGTGTCCCTTGCAGGTGGGTGTGCGGGCTGGGTGCGAATCCACGGCCCTGGTCTTGCTGCACGCGGGCTGTGGCCGGCAGCCAGGGCATGCCGGGTTGGAGAGGGGGGGCGCCGAGCTAGAATTAGGCACAGACGCAATGGTAGATTTGAAGATTATTTACTTACACCGGAGATGGTTGCGGTGCAGGCTGGAAAACTTGAGTTGAGGTTACAAACAAAAAGAACACGAACAATCACGTGGAGTTTGCTAGGCTCCACACAAACAGAACTCCAGATGTCCAGGACAAGCGCACCACAAAGCAGAAAACTCATAGATATGTCTTAAGAGAGGTTACCGCACGAAGACAGGAAGAGGTGGGCGGTGGATCAGGCCGCCAAGCTCCTCTGAGTCTCACACAGGGTTTCTATTACCCTGCCGTGTACCCAGAGTCCCCACGAGATGGATGTGGAGTCCTCTTCGGCTTGGGCGGAAACCGCTCAAGCCTCTTATACGGCTAGCAGGCCAATCACTAGCCGCCACGTGGGAATAATTTAGAACTAGCCAATAGCGGGGAACAAATTTGCATTCAAAGAGCGGGAACTCCTTGCACCGTGCATTTCTGTGCTGCAAAGAAAATGCACCCTGCAAAGACAGCTGTAAAGTGGCGGGAACTTTTCCCTTTGCACGCGGGTTCTCTGTGCAGCAAAACTCCACCGTGCAATGAAGCTGTAATCCCACGGGGATAATTCTAGTGCCGAAGCACACACAAAATCATACCTTTGGGTCATGACAGTGGGGACATTAGTGGAGTAAGTAATTGCTGGAATGTGGGTGTTTAATCACCCAACTTCTACTAGATTTTTTCCCCCAAGTAATCGGTCCCCCTACTGGGCTGTTTGTCCAATGGTATTTGTGGTTGTCTGGTTGTGTGCACCAATGTCCACAGGATTTGCTCCCCCATGTACACTATGTCCCAATTTCTCCGGATGCAGGGCACTCTTAAGCAGAGTGTTTATTTTGGGATGAGGACACTTTCCAAACCTGGCCCATTGAAGGAAATAGCCCTAGAGCCAGTTTGGTGTGGCAGTGAGACCCTGACTGGCAGGCTCTTGTCCCCAGCGCCCTTCCTGTGGGGTGTAGAATGAATCCCACTGCCCCATTTCCTGCTTGCCGTGCCTGTTCCAGGCTTCCCTGCACAGAAGGCTGGGCTGGACAATATGACTCCTCCTTGCTCTGGAGGGGACCTGGTGCAGAATGCTATGTGGAAGAAGATATGGCCCCTGGAATCTGGTAAAGAGGAGATAAAGCAAGAAGTGGGGTCACCCCTGGGTGTCAGGCCATGACCTTGAAACTCAGGCCTCTGCCAGCCTGGTACAGTTGCTCATCTGTCTGCTACCCCTTAAGCTGAAATTTGGGGTGGACATAAGTGACCAGATGTAGACCTAGCCACCCAGACACTCACTGCAACCCAAATGACCATGTTACCTCTCAGCTCCATGTTCTTGGGGAACCCTGGCACAGGACACAGCCTGTCTGACTTGCAAAGATTTCCACCCCCCCCCCCTCCGAACAAGAACTGATTACGAAAGACAATGAAGATGCAGTGGGAGATGCACCTAAAACCCTCCAGATAAGGGTGACAAGAGTGAAACAACTGCCCTAGGTCTCACTTGCATGCAAGATGGAACCAGATGACAATTCATTTACATGGAAGATGGAGAACCGAACACCCGGAGCAAAGACCGCAGTGAATTCTGGGATCAGAGATGCAGGGGAGCACTACATGATGGGGAATCTGTGCTCCAAATGCTAATCAACCCACATTTACACACACCCAGCTCAGCATTTATCAGACCGGTTCTCATCTGGATTTAAAAAAGGACCTTTCCCCTCCACACACACACACAGACCTCATCTAACCAGAACTAAGCAGAAGTAAAGTTTAATAGGCATCTCGGGCCGTACATTCCCCGGTCCCTCTATGGGAGGCCTACTTAAACTTGATTGACTAAAATTCGGTTGCCAGGTTAAGGAATACTGAGGCAAGAGACCGAGTTAGAGGGGGTATGGGCAACATTTGAACAATGGTTAAGGGTTCATCACAGTGTCCAGCCCGTTGGAGCCCTGACCACAAATACTGTCATACTTTTCCCAGGATGACTGGTGGAAGTCCTCCTCACAAAAGTGTATGAACACTCCAATCATTGCCTTAAGTCTGTTAAAAGACTACAGTAAGATCTGGGAAAGGAATGCTAAGCTGAGGCTTGTTCACAACAGGTAAAAATCCAAAACCCTGATACTGCAAGATATCTATTGTTTCTGAAGAAACAATGAGGTATAGCTGGTATATCCAGTATATCTGCTATCCATAGGAATTTCAAGCTGGCTCCTAAGTGTCTGGTTACTCCTTAACCTTATGTTTTTCCTGGTTATTAATTCGTTTCTTGAGATGTTCCAAACCAGATAACCCCTTGTCAATAGAAAAGACAATTATTTACACTATTAAGAATGCTTTGAAGAAGTTGAACTGAGGGTAGAAATATCTGTAAAAAAATTAAAAAATAAATAAAAAACCCCAAAAAACCCCCAGCAAAGTGTGTGCTTCAAGAGGAGAAGTCTCTCTGACACCAGCCACTGTTGTTCCCGAGAAGCTAAAAGAAACAGATCGTCTCCCTTCAAGGATCATGCTAAGAACTTTACCTGTCAGCATTGAAACCCGAGTGCCTTGGACTGGTGAGATCCCAGCTCTCGCTCTGTCTCTTGAAACTCATGGCCAAAGAAGTGTTTGCCTCCAGAGGAAATCTCCACCTGCCTCTGGATGATACTTGTGAGTGAACTACTTGAGATCTAATTAGATATATAGCTTGCAGTAACACAGATGCGTAATCAAAGACTACCATGACACTGTTTGCTCTCGGGGATTTCTCTGATATTGCTCTACCTTGTACCCTATTCCAAACCTATGCCTTGTAACCAATACAGTTCTCCTTTGTACCTAGCATGGGAGACTTATTGGGAGAGGGTCTAGATTATGCCTTGGGGTCCCTTTGGTTCGGCTGACTAAGGGAGACCACTATTTGTGCTTCAGACTGAGGGAAGCACTCCAAGTTCTTGCAGTGGGTCAAGTACTCTCAAGGACTACTAGGCCTGTGTTTCCCAGAGGGCACAGGGCCAGGATCAGTCCAGATTCTGGATGGTGGCAGCGTTACCCCCAGGCTTGCAGGTGTGCTCCAAGAAGGGGGTGAGCCGGATGTGAGGCATCCCCAGGAAGGTACTCGGAGCCTGGGAGGTGGCCAGGCACAGTGAGGTGCGTGGCTTAATGCAGAAGCGCCCCCTAATGGCCCACCACAGACTGTGCCCAGCTAGGAGTGATTGAAAGGGGTGGGTGTCCTGGCTGGGCAGGTTGTTGGACCCTGCTGGTTCTGCCAGGTGGCAATGTTGACTTTCTGGACTGTGTCAATGAAGCCTGACTCCCCACTCAACCTTCAAGCATGTGTCTCCCTTGAGTCTGTGGGGGCTGTTTCAAGTCAGCACGTTGGGCTCTGAGCCTAGCTCCATCCCTTTCAGCTCCCTGGTCACTGGGGGAGCCTTATCCTTCAGAATTACATAATGGCCCACATCCAAACACCCCAAGCACAGGCACCTGTGGGCCAGTCTGAGATTTGAATTACACAGGAGAGGACTTGGCTGGGCAAGATGTGGGAAGGGAAGCCAACTCCCATCCAGGAGAGAAGCCCCTGATCTATGACAAAGGCAGAGGAGGAGACATTAGATGTGTGGGACCCCACCTGAGACAAGGCTGAATGAGAACATTTCCATTGTTGGTGTAAAATGACAGATTTTTCTTGTTGCTAAAAACAAAGGTGTTTCTTTAGTTGTCCCGCCACTCCATGTCCACGCTGTTATCAGAGACTCACTCTCTCCTTTCTAGAGATTGAGGCATGAAGAAACGTGTGATCATTCATGCCATTAGCACCCTGAATTCTTCCTTACCCACCCTGTGATGTTAACTGCCTTGGTGATGCTCCTCTAAGGAACACACGGTACAGCCAACATTTCCCTGCCCAGCTGTGATTTCCTCCCAGCAGTGTATTCAAGCCTCCCTGAGACCCTGGCCATGGCTTGGAGTCCACAACAGCACTTGGGCCAGAAGCAGCAGCAAACATTTGCACTCTGGGGGCCTGCAGGGCCCTGCCCAGCCCCTAGTCTACACTAGGCAGGGCTGTTCTAAATTGCCCTTGGCTCATCACTTCTATATACTGCAAACAGCAGGGCACAGCTATAGTGTTGTGCCCTCTCTCCACACCTGAGACAAAGCCTTTTTACCCATGATGCACACCATGCCACTCTAGGAAGGCTGTCTCCTAAAAGAGAAACAGGGTACCCATGTAAAGATGGTCCTTGAGCTGGGTTACTCTCACTGCTGAGTGACAGCGCAAAATGAGAAATGGGGGCTCAGGAAAAATGAGCATCTGGCTGCATAGTGGCATCATAGTACCTCGAACCCCATCAGCTGTTTCTCCTGCATTCACCATCTCTTCCCAGCTGCAGGGAAGCTATCCCGAGTTACTTTAGTCAGAGGCTTCACTGAACCAGGATCTCTGTGTTGTTAGCAAAGAGGCCTCCAGTTCTGTAGGAACAGCCTAGTTGCTGGTTCATACAATGCCCCAGTGACACAAGAAAATCTTTATACCACAGCAGCCCACCCAGTGTCACTAATCCTGTCATGTATTATTGAGGCCCTTATTGTATTTTCCTGACTCCATCCTGGGAAGTAACATTCCTAATGTATGTCATATTGAATGAAATAGTTTGAATGTTTGTAAAGGTTGCCCATTAGCCAGTTTCAGGAAGAAGATAAGATTTATCTCCTTATCTAGTTCATTGTTTTGGGACTACGTGCAAAAGATCCTGACTTCGCTCAAAGTCTTAATTTAAATTTCATCTTTTAGAAATCTTTTACAAAGAGAGCAAATATCCTGAATTCCAAGAGATCAAACGCTGAGGCCTTTTGACCAGGTTGGTAAGAAAAGGGCATTTGCAGTGATATGGAAGTTTCCCAAAGGTAATTTAAAATGCTCAACAAAGGTAAAAGAATCTGTTGAGTAAGATCCGAGCCCAAATTTGGGAGCAATGATATATTGAGTAGGAGGAGTCCGCTGACGGCAACTCGCTCAATAAAAACGGTAACTTGCTGTCCCAATTTGGAGGTGACTATACTTGTAGAACAACGAAGGAAAAATCGCAAGTATAGCCCGGTTTAGACTGATCACCTGAAACTACCCTCTCCGTGAACACAAATCTCTTAGTTCACGCTGAAGCCACGGAGCACCTGAAAAGGACTGAAGGAAGGGGACTTAGTCCTATCACTGCTGAGGCCAGCCTATTGAATTGTATTGCTGAGCCCATTTCATTGAACCGTACTACTGAGGCCAACCCATTGAATCATACTACTGAGGAATGAAACCATATTTTGGTATTTGGCTTCTTGGAATTCTAGGATTGTAAGTATAATATGAAAAATAATAGTATTGATTCAAATTTAACTTTTAGTTGTAATTGTAGTTGTTTTTGTAACACTAATTCTTATAGTATTGTTTGGGAAGGAAGTGCATTCAGAGCATTGTTTCTGATATATGTAATTATTGTGTTTTTAATGTTTGTGGTGTTTCTTAAAGCTAAGCAGTGTTATATACGTAGCAAAGAGTTTTAAAATAAAATTGTGTTGTATAAATTAAGTGTGTAATCATTGTGAAATCGTGCAATCAGCTAACTACTCCCCCAGCCAGTGCATCAAAACGAATCAGTAAATTGTGTGGGATTTTCTCTATTCCATAACCCACTAGAGACAATGTATACCAGATTATTAAATTCATTCCCCAACTCTCCTGGCCTCAGATCGCTTTGAATCCCTCAGACTGCTGAATGGAGAGAGACGGTGCGATGGGCGAGTTGAGATTTTCTTCAGCGGCATGTGGGGCAGAGTCCTGGATGATCAGCGGGGCATGAACGATGCCGGCGTGGTGTGCAGGCAGGTCCAGTGCGGAGTGGCTAAGAAAACCTATAACCCGCCAAAGTCTGAGCGAGGGATGGGCCCTCTAGGGCTTAGAGGTGTACGGTGTGCAGGACATGAGTCTTGTCTGACGCTCTGCAACACCAACTTGTCTGAGAGAGAGCAGGCAGGAATTGCTGAGGACATTAGTGCCATTTGCTCAGGTAATTTGCAGGCCCTGACCATCCCAGATCCTACAACCCCCTTGCCCTCCCTGATATATGATTTCAAAAAGTTACAAACAGGTTTGGGCCCCAGGCCAAGTTCTGACATGTTTGCAGTGAACTTGTAAGTATTATATTCCAGGAAAAAGCATAACCACATTGTGCACTACTAGTGCACTGAACCAGGCCCTCTCCCCCTCTCTCTTTGTTAAAAAAAACTGATGAAAGAATAACTGATCAAGTCTAATAAGGTGAAATACAATGTCATTATTTACAACTCAATTTTCCCTCAAAACTTTTCTTATTATTGGAAATGTTTTTTATTATCACCAAAATGGTCTAAAAATAGTTCTGTCTATTTTTTTTGCAGAGCAAATAAATAATTTCTGTATCAGATAAAACTATATAGTCGTATAGAAATACAAACGTTTCAAATATTTCCTTGTCCACCACCAGAAAAGTGTAAGTATACAAAGCAGCCACATGAAACCCATGTGGATTGAGAGTCCTGCAAGTACTGGCTTGGCCCTTCTCGAGCAAACAAACCTTCTCATTATGACGTGTCATTGTGAGGTTTCAATTTTCTAACTTACGATTTTCCCTTATTTAAAAGAAGGAGAACTGTGGATTCAGTGATGGTTTATTTTTGTTACGGCTGGCATTTTTATAATTGGAAAAGAAAAATGCATTCTTATTTTCTGTAACTGTTTACTAAAGACTCCACAGCAAGATCGACCATAGGTGTGTAGGTCTGGGAGCCCTGCAGTAATACAAGTTCTTTGTGTGTCTGTACTAGGGCTGCGCGAAGCTTTTGGTCTCTGATTCCATTCAGTAGAGATTCGGCCCAATTCGGTGGCTGAATCTCTGAATCCGAATTGAATCAGCGGACCCTTGAACCTTTCTGAATCAAATTGAAGCCCTACAAATCGATTCGGGGAGATTTGGACATAGACACAGCTTTGAATGTTTTTTCTGCATAGCTCTAGGTAGCAGGCGGGTCATGAATGCTGCAATGCTGAGGCACATGGAGTGTCCCACAGAAGCACGGCGGGCTCCCCAACGCGCTTGGCACCAGACCCGAAAGTGGATCAGAAGCATTTCCAATCCACTTCTGGATTCACCATCGAGCACGTGGAGGGCCCCCCCGCACTCCTGTGGGACGCTCCGTATGTCCCAGCATCGCAGTGATCACAAGCTGCGTCTGGTACCTCAAGGTATGTAGAAAAAACAGTTAAAGCTGTGTCTATGTCCGAATTGCTGATTCTCTGAATCAACATCAAATCTTCGGATTCAGATTTGGTCGAATTGAATCAGGGACAGTGATCTGAATCAACGAATCAAATCACCGTTCCTGATTTGGGCCGAATCCAAATCGAATAGGGCCCGCTTTGCACACCCCTAGTCTCTACCTCATGCACAATAACATTCCTACAAAAGCCTCTTTTTCCACGCACGTTTCAACAGCAGCATGAGCTGTGGCAAGAAAGAGCCTAGTCCTGCTCCATGGTGTCAGGGAAAGAGCTAGTCTTGATTTCAGTGCGAGTAAACCTGGACCCCATCCCTCTAGTCTACAATCAGGTGACTGTCAGTATGGCTTTTCTGGCTCAAAGTCCCTAGCAGAGATGCAGCTTTCACTGGCAAATGCTCCTTGGTCAATTAACTTAACTTTAAGCACACCTCTTAATCACAACCTGCTGGAGACAAGCTCTCTTTTGCCTTTTCCATTTGCATTTACATCAGGAATGTTGCCAGCACAGCTATGTTGATTTTTTTTTTTTTTCTTTGCCAGGTGTGACAATTACTCATAATCTTTGTCAAGATAGGTATGCTGGCAAATCTGTGCAGGAGGCTACTCCGGGAAGTGGAAGGGACTTTCAGGTGGACATAAGCCAGACACTCTCTCTCGCGTTACACAGCCAAACAAAAACAAGAAACAAAGTGGAGCCATGTTTGCTTTCATTAGTATGCTAGCACCTTCCATGCTTGCTACAATATGAGAAGTCCTCATTTCCATTGATTTGTTGCGTATTAGTGAAGTAGAAATAAATGAGGTTCTCTGTGCAGCATGAATTTGAGTAGTCCAAGGGCCTGACCAAGGTCCTCTTTATGCTGTGATCCTACTAAATAACAAACTGACATGGATCCCAAGGTGAGACTCTGGCAATATTGGGTGGAAACAGCAATGTTATGTAAAGAAAGTCCAGAACATCTGCAGAGAAGTAGGAATGAGCTGTAGCATGAACCCTCACTACTACTTTATTTTTTAAAAATCACCTTTTACATTAAAATGCGTACCTGGTAAAAAGGATTTACTGAACTATTTTAATATTCACTAGAAGAATCTGTTTTCATTGGAATATTCAGATTTTCTCTTGAAAGACCTGGCTCCCCACCCACAAATATTGAATATATATGTGCATGTGTATGTATATATGAATGTGTGTGTCTATGTCGCATGCAACCCATTTAGATCAAGAGTACTGGGGATACTGTTTTTACCACGCAGAATTAAAAACGAAATCAAAATGTGGTTATGCCCTGTAAGTATTCCAAAATGGGCTAATCTTACCCTGGGACTTGTAAGTGGAATTGATTAGATTTGGTGTTGTGACACTTTTTCTTTTTGCTGATAAGTGTGTGTTCCTTCCTTCAAGACTGCACAGAGAAAATATGCAAAGAGATCACAGGTCCCCTTGTTGCAAGACTTTTTTTTCTCAGGCCCTGTAGATTCCTTTGCTGACATCATTTTTCATGCATATATACTATGAGTTTAGATGCAAACTCATAGTAGCTGGAGTTCACTGGAGTCTGCTCCTGCTCCCATTTTATCAGTAGAAAATTGCTTTTCTCTTCAGGGAGAACTGAACTTATCCTCTAGAGTATGAACTTGCTCTAAACTCAAGCATCACATTTCATTCTTGCTTCAGAGTAAAATAAGGGCCTCATTATACATGAATTTTAGGCACCTGCTAGAGCCCTAAACCCTTGGATTATCTGTATATTAACACCTGACACTAGTTGTAAATACATTTTAGGATGCTTAAAGCTATGCTTCTGCAGGGCAGATTTATCCCCAATCTGTGTATCTCAGCTCCTTTTCCATTTCTGTGCAGCCACTCTGACAGATGAGCTGCCAAGATTGCATCCTGGGATGCTGGAGGACTGCAGTGTCCCCTCCCCCACCCTCCTGTTCTGTGCGAACAAACTTTCCACACCCTGAGCTCTACTGCCCAGGGAGTAGTTGTGGCACCTAGCCAGCTCCCCTCCCACCTCCTGGGGTGCATCCATCCCCCATCAGAGGTTAAACCCCTTGCAAACATCCTGCAGAGCACATGCCTGCTAGCCAGGTCGCAGGGCATGGAGGAGTTCAGAGTGAGGTCTAGGGGAAGTGGCAGGGAACAAGGTGTGGGGCTGGATTGGGTCCCATGAGTGGAGGCTTCCTTCCTGGGGCAGGGCAGTAGCTCCCCCAAAGGCACTTTTCAGCACCGCTCCCACCTCCCACCCACCCTGGGAAGCATGACCAACACACCCCCATGCCAAATCTCAATTATTCAAAACATGACACCTTCTTCAATTTATTTCAGCTTTGGTTTTTTTTCAATTCATTTTTTAAAATTCTTTCTATTTTATCCTTCAGTGGCTGACTTTATTTCATCACCCTTCCCCCAAACCCATTTCCTTTCCACCTCCCATTTCATTACCCATCCACATCCCATTAACTCTGTGCCTCCCAACTTCATGTTTCTGCCCCCACACCCCAGCCCATCTCGTACCCCCCGCCCACCTAGACCAGGGATAGAAACCGGTCCTTGCTCGCTGGCACCCTGGTGGCAACTCGGACCTGTAGCTCCTTCTCAGGCCCCTGCTCGCAAACCCTCGTGGCAAGTCACAGCGTTACAGGTGGGGGACAGTCAGGGCAGGTTTTCAGCCTTAAGGTGTGACTGATCCAAACTCAAGTTAGCACTGAGCAAAACCCTAACAGCTCAACGTGCAACAAGGACCAAAAATAGCTTTTAAGACTGTTTTCCCTCATGCTCTTTCCTCAGTAATTGTTCATCAGTTCAAACAAAGACCGTGTTGTCGTTTGTTGGTGTTGTTTTTGTGGGTAGAGGGCTGGTAACTTCCCTAACTAATAATACATTCTCAGGGCACAGTTGATGATAATCTAGAAAAACATTTCTAAGTACTCAGATTTTCAAAGAACAGCTAGTATATCAATTTTTTAATCCCCTGGCTACCTGTAGCCAAATGTATTTCCCACAGGACATTCCTCTGTGATACGTGCTACAGTTTGAATCTCAGCACACTCACACTTGGCATCTTTAATAAAATTCCATTTGCAAAGTACCTAGTTGTCCACCTTATTGAACATAGTCGAACCCTGCCTTGGTAAAGCAAAGCCAGGAGCTTTAGATGTGGGGTTCATGATAAGAAATGTATTAATGAGGTCAGTTGTCTTGCATCTCTGGGTCCATTTTCCTCGATATCAAAGTTTTCATGATTCAGTTCTTTTCCCACACACCAAATCACCTTCTTTGACATAAGTCTTGGCATATGGGAATCATCAAGTTCCTCAAAAATTGGTAGTGAATTGAATACAGGCAGGTTTTTTTTTAGACTCTAGCTCCCTCCACACACAGGATAGCAGAGTTCATGTGAAATAGGGCTGCTCAGTCATAAGTGCAGCTGCCTAATCGCACACCTGCCCCAGGTCCATGTACAAAATAACCATCACACAGTCATTGTCTCTGTAAACGCAGGTCTGTGACTAGGGGCAGGTCCATGGCTAGGGGCTTCTGGTAATCACGTGTCTGCTCTCCACCTTGCCAACACAGGTGACCCTAGCAGAAGTACAGAACCACAGACAGCATTGCCCTCAATGTCAACAGTAGCAGACAAGCCTCTCTCCATCCCGTCACAGTTGCGATCCTTGTGAGGATGCCTTGGGAGGACAGGCCTCTGCCTATGAGAGCAAACAATAATAGAGAACAAAAAGCCTGCGTGAGTGAAATCCCTTGTGATTTCCGGTTCAGGGCAATGAAGACCCTTCTGCAAGGCACTTGGGTGGGCTAGTTCTGTGCAGCTTTCTCCACGTAGCCATTCTTAGTAGCCAGCATACTGCAGACTACATGCACACAGACACTTTGCCCATCACTCTAAGCTTTGGGAAAGGATCTTGTGGGTTGGGGCTTTCAGAAGGAGAGGCCAGACCTGAAGCAGGATACTCAGCAAAAGAGAAAAAGAGAAAAACACAAGCTCTTCTTCCACTCCAGCCACAGCCTTCCCAATGTAAGTTTTGGTCACAGCTTAAACTGTGTCCCAGTGTCCTTCCCCAGCCCATTTGAGGGATGAATACCTACCTGTCTTCAGGGAGGGAATGGCAGCAGCAGGGCTAACTGCCCCACCCAAAGCCTTGGGGCTTGAGTAGCAGCGCCCCACTAAGATTGGGACTTTCTCAAACTCCCGATGCAGCAAAGTGTGTATTAGGAGAGAGCATAACTGACAGAGGATCAGCCTAGCCCCACTGTGCTCATTCAAGCTCTCCAGGATACCAGGCAAGAGCTGAGACACTGGGCAACACTCCCTCTCTCCAGCAGACTCTGTTGTTCAAGATCCGGGGCTTATTAATATGTCAGCCTAGAAAGTACTGTAGTTTTCAAAATACAGCCTACCTGCTTCGGAAAAAAACCCCCAAACAACGTTGCTGGTAATCCCACTGTTCATTACATGCAAGACATAGGGTGAGAACAGTTCCTGCAAAAAGAAAAAGTCAAATCTTCATGCGATCTAGAGGGTGCAGAGCAATGAGCAGGCTCACACTCTTGCTGCTTCTCCCCAGTTAGGTGCTACAAGCCAAGATCTTTTTCTCTGCATTCTGACTTTCCAAAACAAGGTGTATAGTATATGTTGGTGCATGCTGTATGCGGGAAACTATGATATGCACCTTTTAGTTGCACCATCACTGCCCTACTTGAATGTTACTCATTCTGTACATGATCCTTTCCAAATGAAAAGACCAGTGAAAACACAAAGAAAGAGTATTTTTGGGAAGCTTTACCTGCCATGTTGGGACAACAACAAAAGGCATACCCAACCTTCCCAGGCAGCCCTCCAGACATTTTCCTACAATTCAAAGAAGATGGAAAGGGTTTACAGAGTACTTACTGTGACAGCTTGATTGTTGGCATGTACGCATGGGTAGGCTTCCTCCCATCCAGAGAACACATCAATAATAACAAGAATGTACTCATAAGAACAGCACTTAGGTAGCTGCACGAAATCAATTTGCAGATTTACAAACGGTCCCCATGGAGGAGGATGGGCTGTGGGTGTCGTTTTTACCCATTGCCCAATGTTGGGAGCTAAACAGATGGGACAGGAGCTACAGTACTGTTGTGCCATGGAAGGAAAATTTGGGGCAAACCAATCTCTTTGTACTGTAGCAATCATCCCCCCTTTGCTCGTATGGGCCACAGAGTGGGTTAAACGAGCAAGATATGGCAAAAGCTCTCTAGGTGCCACCAGGCGGCTGTCCGGGGAGCGCCAGAGAGAGTCAGGGTGCAGTGAACATCCTGCACGCAGCCAGCCAGCTATCTCCCTTTTTGGGGCCTGATTTTGAAGAAGGGCCAGACTTGAAAGGCTAGCCAAAGGAGACTGATCTGCTAAAAAACAAACAAGAACAGAGTTAGGAGCCTGTGGGCCAGAAAGGGCCGCGTTTCTGGCAGAACGGTCTGCCAGATCATTTCCTCGTGTGACATCATCAAAGGGTTTCTCATGAGCTTTACATTTAACAATAGCAATAGCAGAAGGCAGTTGAACAGCTTCTAAGAGCGCTTTTACATAACAACCATGACTGATTTGGGTCCCTGATGAAGTGAGGAACCCTCTTTGTTTCCAGATTTGTCCAAAATCATGAACAACACCAAAAGCATACTTAGAGTCAGTATAAATGGTTGTGGTTTGATTTTTTGCAAGAATGCAAGTACGTGTTAAAGCAATGAGTTCAGCAACTTGAGCAGAACGAGCTTGGGGTAAAGAATAGGCTTCCAAAACAGCATACTGAGTGCATACCGCATATCTCGCAACTAATTTGCCTGCATAATTTTTAAGACCGGAACCATCAACAAACAAAACAAGGTCAGAGTTTGGGATAGGCATGTCCTTGAGGTCAGTTCGAGGGGTTAAGAATTGAGTTGTGACAGACAGGCAATCATGAGGCTCACCATCAGAGGCGATTGGCAGAAGTGACGCAGGATTTAGAATTGAACAGCGATTTAAGGTTACATTTGCAGCTGACAGTAAAAGTTTCCTCTATTTAGTAAGACAGGAATTGGAAATGTGCTGAGTTTTGCCCTTGAGGAGAAGGGCCATCACAGCATGTGGAACTGCAACGGTTAAAGAGTGTCTCAAAACTAGAGAATTTGCCTTTTCAACCAACAAGGCAGCAGCTGCAAGTGAATGGAGGCAAGGAGGAAGTCCCGCAACCACGGGATCAAGGGCAGAGCTGTAATACGCAATTAGGCGATGCTTTTCACCATGTAACTGAGTGAGTACTCCTAAAGCAATTTCTTCCCATTCATGACAAAACAAAGTAAAGGGTTTCTTATAATTAGGGAGTCCAAGAGCGGGAGCAACAGCGAGGGCTTGCTTAAGGGCCACAAATGCTTGTTTGGCTTCAGGAGTCCAACGGAGGGGTTCTGGGGTGGTATCATGAGTAAATGCTTGCAAGGGTTTTGCAAAACCCAGGATCCACTGTCTACAATAACCCGTTGCACCTAAGAATCCCCTCATCTGTTTTCTAGTCATAGGTTTGGGAATGTTGAGGATAGCTTCAACTCTACTAGGGCTTCTCTGGTTTTTCTGCTGCTTCTGATACAGAAACCAGTGACCAGCAAAACCATCTCGCACGTGTTCCTTTTTGGGGTTTTTTGTTTTGTTTTGGTTTTTTTTGGGGGGGGAGATCTGTGTTTTCAAATGTCTGATTGCATAAGGGCCTTGAATGCTGTATTGTAGTGATCTTAAATGAAGGGCAGCAGTCATGCAACTGAGTTGCAATAGGTTTAACCCAGTCAACTCAGTGCCTTAAAATATTTTGAGGAAAGGATTCCTTAGGGTGATATCTTTTATTGAAGCAATTGCATAGTTGGGATAGTGTTAGACAAGCTTTCGAATGCAGGACATTCTTCTTCAGGTGGCATGTTTTGGAAATAATATAAATGCTATCTTTTGTGGTTTAAAACAACCTGAAACTATTGGGAGACTCTGATTGGATGTAGCTTATCCACATCCTCTCCCTATTGGGTTTTATTTTACTTGTCTTTGAAGCTTCTAGTGTTGACCACGGTTTCATTCAAGATACCAAATCACCTGGTTCACAAGTCTGATCTAGTGTGGCAATTCCTGTAACTTGTCTGAATGCTATTTCTAGTGCAACTGCTTAATTTGAAGGCTTGTGAAGCTATGATTTCAGTATAAATCCCATCAGCTTTGCCATTCATTCAGCTTACCCATCTTTTCACTCCCTCTTGTTCAGGTTCAAGAGCGGTTTGTGGCTCATGGAAATGACAGACTCAAGCTGATTGTATTACTGTGTAGTGAGGATGATGAGACGGTCCAGAAAGCAGCTGCGGGAGCTTTGGCCATGCTGACAGCAGCACAGAAGAAACTCTGCTATAAAATGACTCAAGTGGTAAGGAGTGAAATCTGATTCCCAAAGACTGAATGGTGTGAGCACACAACTCCATAGCAACCTGGATTTATTCTTGTTCAAATATTCATGAATTCAGTGCCACTACCTAATGTTAAGTTTGGTAAAGGTTTGCTTTTCAATCACTGGTGATAGCTAAAGTCAGGATTCAGGTGACTGGCAGAACAGTACAGAAGTACTTGGCTGGAAAAGCAGGAAGAATTAAAGGACATTATCAAAGTGCTTTCCTGGGCAGAGAACTAAAGCAAGACAGGTTGATGAAGGCTGCTTGCTCAGCCTCTGTTTCCATGGGCCTAATATCTCCATTTCTCAATTTAGCTATCAGTGATTCAAAAGCAAACTGTTACCAGACTTTAACATTAGACTTTAGGTAGTGACACTGAATTCATAAATGCTTGAACAAGAATAGTCTGTTTTCTGAAGAAAGCGTTTAATTGAGTACAGCAATTTGGAATTTCAAGTATGTAACAAAGACAACAGAAACATTCTGCCAAGCTAAGACACAGTCCAGTAAGACACAGTGACAGCACACACAACTTCTCCTAACTTAAAACGAAATGTAATAAGCCAAAGAGAGTCAACAGGAAGCCTTGCATAGCTCTTACATAATCCTGAGGGCAGAATGTCTCAAAGTCTCCGCGGGATCTGCAGGTCATCTTAGAGGATAAGGAGGAGATCCCACAGGCTTCATCTTTGCCTGGGTTTTTAGAGGTGAATTTGCACCACCTGCTCCCCCTTGAGTGCCTTGATCATAACATGCTTCTCATGTCCAGTCCATCATGTATTGCATACCCCACACAACTAATTCATTCAGTGTCTTTGTCTCTTCTCAGGGGTGTTGGTTGTAGCCGTGTTGGTCTAAGGACATAGGCAGACAAGGTTCTTTGGGTAAATGTGATATCTTTTATTAGACCAACTAAATAGTTGGAAAAATTGTTCTTTGCAAGCTTTTAGGCCCAAACACCCGTCTTCAGGCTCTCTCCCTATGCCTGAAGAAGGGTGTTTGCACATAAAAGCTTGCAAAGAACAATTTTCCAACTATTAGTTGGCCTAATAAAAGATATCACATTTACCCAAAGAATCTTGTCTGCCTCTGCCTCTTCTCATGTATTCCAGTCTCTCACCCCTTACAGGTTCTGCTTTGAAATGTAAATGTAGTTCCCTGCTGTCTGGTTATGCCAGCTGTTTAAGCAGTCTGGTAACCCTACCCTGCTCCCTCAGGTCACATAGCTCCAGAATCAGTTAAAGGCCCCACATTTGTGACAACTGTGCCAGGTTTTTTCCAACAAAACTGTGGAAAGGAATTTGTTATTCTACAGTCAGAAGACACCATCTAGCATAACAGCTTGATGGGGGATGAGCTTTCATGGAAACAGAGAGAAATTTTCACGGGCTAGCATCTGTTGTTCCTGTCTTAAGTGACCACTTTCTCCCCACTGAAAAGGACCTTACCTAGTGGCAGGCCAACCTTGTGCTCTTAACTGAGATTTTCCCATAATATACAAAATCTCCAGTTGGTCATTCACAGTTTTTTTTTTTCCTTCCATTCAGACAATTCAGTGGCTGGAAATCCTGCAGAGGCTCTGCTTGCAGGACAGTGTGGATGTTCAGCACCGTGGGCTGGTTGTTGCTTACAACCTAATCAGCGCTGACAAAGAACTCGCCAAAAAGTTGGTAGAGAGTGAGCTCCTGGAGATCCTGACAGTCGTTGGCAAACAAAAAGATGACCCCAAAATACAGCATGCTCTTGACGCAGCTCGTGAGTGCCTTGTGAAGTGCATGGACTATGGGCTGATCAAACCGCTGTCACGGGCATGAGGACATCATTGTCTATTGAGAAACGGCAAGGAAAGGGAGGCCACCAGGAGGTCTGGAAGTCTTCCAGATCTGCATAAGGACACTCAGTCCCATGGCCAAGGCTTTACTGAGCACTGGCTTTGTGTGTTTTGTCCTGAAAGAAGGTAAAACTTAATGATATCTAGGTACTGCAAATACCTTCAGTGCCAGGATGCAGCAAATTTCCACTGAAAGAAGCAATATGGGAAGCACATTGAACAGCTGCTGCTTCAGGAAGTCTCAAAAAGGATAAAGAGAATGAGTGGACTGTTTTTACAAATGAAAATTCTTTATTTCAGCAATTCCTAGCAGTGGAAGAACAAGCACTAGGTTTTATTTCCTCACATCAGATGCTCAGAAACTAGTTCAGATTTGTTATTTAAAAATTATTGTTTTTTCTTTTTAATTGGAATGCAGCATTTAGCGTGTGAGAGCACTGGGTGGATTCATAATAAACAGCAGCTTTGCTCTGTGGGTTCCTTGCAGTCTCCCTTTGATTTAATAAGAGTCTTTGTTAGTCAGAATTTACTGAGGGGAAAAGAAGTGAAGACAGAGCTTGCACTTTTTCACCTCAGAAATAGACAGTGCTGTATTGTCCTCTGATTATTCATCCAATAATATGAGTCACTGATTAACATCTAGATAAATCTCGGAGAACACTTCAGTATGTGCAGAGACAGTTGCGCATGCAGAGACATCATGCACGACTAGAGACTATGATAGAAAGTCTGTCCGTAGGTAGCTAGTATTGCGAAAATTTTCTAAAAGCCCTGCAGGAACAAGGATTCACAAGGGAAGTGGATTCAGCTAATGCATACGGAGCAATGTGACCACACACTTTTGGTATAGTTGTAGCAAAAAATAAATAAATAAATCTATCTTTCCTTCATAGAAAAGACCTTATGTACCTCCGTACAATACATAAAGCTGCTTTTTGGCTGCCAGGCATGATAGAAGGTTAAGAGAAACGTCCTGCTCTGCAGGGACTGGGTTGATACTAACACAGTGATCCTTTCCAGGTGGGACAAGTAGAATTCACACATCCTGGTCCAGCTGTCTCCTTTCTGCGCTATAGTAATTCTCAGGCAAGAACAGTTGGTGTGCAGGGAAGTAGGAGAGCAGATAGGTGGAAAAAAACAGAGTCTGTCCGAGAAGTCACTGAAAGGTGGGCAGCAATGGGCTGCGACTGCTGCTTCTATGCTACGTTCTATTTTATTACCACCTCATCCCCACCCCATTTGTGCAGCCCATGCTCCTGACTCTGCTGCCTGACACCTACATTGTAAGCCAGGCTATTCTCTCTGTGACTCGTCTATATTATGCCTCCACAATTCTTCATTATTACAAACCCTAGGTGTTCCTATTGTATAAATTAAAAATAATTAGGGGCCAGCCCTTGGAGAAAGCTGTCGATCTGTGTGACCTGTAGTACTGAGGCAGTCTCTGCTGAAATGGTGCAGGTTACGTAAGTTATGGGTTTATTCAGTAAATATCGGAAGTGTTCTGATAACGGCACTTATGGCACGTGAACTACCAGAAGAGGACTAAGCTACGGTGACACAAGACCAGAATATCCACCCACATGTTTAATAGGCTTTTTGATTCTGACCTAGCTTTGTAAAATTTACAAATTCCCTCAGCATCACACCTTGACTAGACTGGCCTCATCTCCCCCAAGTGTCTAGATGTAGGGCATCCCTATAAAATACTGGCACCCTGAGCAGGGATCTTCTGTCCCTTCCTACCAGAACTGTCCTCCCTCTGTTCAGCTTTCTAAACCTGCTTATTTCCCTACCCCACTGCAAACAGGCCTTGTTCAGTCTCATGTGCCACATAACTCTTCTGATTTCCTCTGCCTGAGAAGGTACGAGAAGCCTGGCAGAGATGCAGCTGAGCCCAGTCCTGCTGCCAGGCCAACTCAGACCAATTCTGCCACTCTGTGTTTGTACGCTGTCCCTCAGCTGAAACCTGCATGGCAAGCATGTCTTTTTGGTGCATTTCCTTGCAATCCTGTATACTCATATCTTTTGATTTCCCCTTTGATAATGGCTACTCTTAAAAGAGATGGATGATAGGTAGGTAGAGATGGACCTCGGGGGGGAAATTACAGGTAGGTCCTCAGTTCTGAGGCAAGAAGGGAGGCTCTCTAGTTTCTTACCCCTGCCCTGGACTATAGCTCCAAGGTTCTCTATTTAATCTCACCCTGGCTCAAAGCTTGGCTTAGTTTTAATTTATTCAACAAGCAGCCTGAAAGCTTTGAACACAGCATGTCAGAGTTATCTCACCTCACACTGAAAGGAAAAGGCCTCTGGAAATTTTGTGGTTATAAATTTTGCCCAAATTCACCAAAAACAAATTTAATGCCAGAATCTACCTAACCTGGTAGAATCAATTGATGGATCACTCATATCAGCCGCACCACTTCCATGTGCGAGAGCTCCTCTGGGAGCAAACAGACAGGGCCATAGGGAGAAGCTCCAGTTCAGACTCACCAGTCTGCTCACTCCCTACCCTGTCGTTCCTCCTTTCTCGTTGTGCGTGAACCAGTGGTGCACTGGCAGGCAAGAGAGATTTGTCTTAACTCCCTCTGCAGTGGGCAGACTTGCATGTCCTCACAGGAACTTTGCTTTCCCGCACTGACAAGAATATCCTCAGTCCCCAGTGGAATCCCCACCCCACGCAGAGAAGCCAGTACAGTGTCCAGCTACATTTTTGATGCTTTAAAAATAGCAGTACCTTGTTCTTGATGAAAATAGCAGGACTTCGTTCTTGATGAATATAAAGCAAAATGTTCTCCTGCCCCACAAACCTGGAACCAGTGGCTGAGGTTCCTTTGGGGCCCATTTATGCACTCTGAGCTGGAGATAAGCATACTGGGGGAATATATCCAGGAAAATCTAGACAAAGGATTTATCCACCCACCCATCCAGGTCTCCAGCTGGGGCTCTAATCTTCTTTGTTCCTAAGAGGAGGGATCCCTCCACCTCTGTGTGCATTATAGAGCGTTTAACAGCGCAACTAGCCACAATTGTTATCCACTGTTCCTTATGAATGAACTTTTTAAGCAGCTCAGACTGTCCACAATATTTTCTAAGTTAGATTTACAAGGGGCCCTGTGGCAGGGCACTGTTGGTGCCTGCTAAGATCAGAGCAAAACAGCCAGCAGGTGCTTGATTGTGGCAGCCAATTTTTAGATCCCTGGCTGCCTATGTAAATAGAATAGTTGGCTGCTGGCAGGCAGGCAGCAACATTGCCTGGCTGCTAGTATCACCTTGGAGGTAAGGGAGGAGCTGTAGGGGATGGCTAGGAGGCTCCTGGTCTTGGGCATGACCTAAAACTGCGCCCTGCCGGGAGTGGGTGGCCTGGTGGAGCTTTCAGTGGCACAGGAGCCCCCTGAAAATGCTAGGCCAGTTACCACCCCGGTGAAAGGTGGGTTGGGGTACCTTAATAACCCTAGCTCCCACAACTGGGTGGGTTACCCCATAAAAGGGTCAGGAAGGTGAACCTGAGAGAGAGGGCTATAGACTCATAAGCCTGATTTGGACTCCCTTGACTGGTCAATGCTGGGGCCAGGACCAGAAGGGTCGAAGGGCCAGGGCCTACCACGGGGCATGCCCAGAGCTGAGGGGCTGGGGTCCTGAATGGCCTTGGAGGTGAGGCTAGGGCCTGTGTGGCCAAAGGTCCTGTGGGGACCATGCCCGAGAGGGGAAATAGCTTCAGGGAGCTAGGTAGCTTGAATGAAGGCGGGGTAGGCCGCCAGAATGGAGGGATCTTAGAGGTGTCCTGATTGGAGGATTCTGGGGCCCAGTGTGGGCCTGGTGAGATTAACATCAGTGGATGCCATTTGCAAGGCATGGGCTGTGGTGTAGGGGAGGAAGAGAGCTGTAGATAGCGCCCCCTGGCATCAGGGCAAGAAATGGGCAGCCTCCCACTTAATTAACAACGTACTTAAATGTCATCAAGGTGTGGTGGGCGAGAAAGCAGGCGGTTGGCCCAGAACAGGTGGGCGGGGCATTAGTAGATCGACCCCCCAGAAGACCCCCTGTTACAGGCCCACAATTTAGTCTGAATACAAGAGAGGGACAAATGGAAAACCATTTTTTTGACCTGTTATGGGCATTTTGAATATATGGTCATGCCTTTTTTGGCTTTGTAATATCTCTGCTGTATTCCAGCATTTTGCTAATGGCAATTTTTGGGGCATGCTGGATCAGTTTTTTCATAATCTACCTAGACAACATTTAATTTTGTTTCTGGTGACCCAACCCATCACGTAGACAGGTTTTACAGAGGCCCCAGGAAAACCATTTATATGCCAAGCTCGAGAAATGTGAATTTGATAAAACCTCAACTGAATTTCTGGGATATATCATTTCTCCCAAGGGCCTAACCATGGACCCACACATGATAATTGCAGTCATCGAGTGAGTCACCGCACAAGAGGGAAGTGCAACGTTTCCTAAGGCTCACTCATTTCTATAGACATTTTATATGGGGGTTTTCACACCTTAGCCCAGAGGTGGGCTATTATTTGGCCTGAGGGCCACATAGGGAGTCTTGATCAGCTGTTGTGGGCCAAGTCAGCACCACCACTTACCTCCCTCCTCCCCAACAACTCACCAAAACTCCCTATTTGGTTGTGAGTGGGTAGGAGTGGCGTGGGAGGGGCAGAAGAGGCTGGGGTCACATGTTCCTGCCCTCTGGGGTACATGTACATGTGCTTGCAAACCATCAGGTGCTGCTCTACATCCCTCACCTCCAGTTTCATAGATTTCATAGACATTAGGGATGGGAGGGACCTTGAAAGAAAGAGTCCAGCTCCCTGCCCTAGGGGCAGAAGTCACCTAGAGTCAAAGGGTCCCAGCAAGATAAGCGTCCAAACATTTCTTGAAAGTGTCCAGAGTTGGTGCTTGCACCACCTCTGGGGGGAGTCTATTCCAGGCCTTGGGGGCTCAGACAGTAAAGAAGTTTTTCCTTATGTTCAGCCTAAAATGATCTTGGAGGAGTTTGTGACTTTTGGACCTTGTCTTAGTTGGAGTGCTCTGGTGAACAGGCATTGCCCCAGATCCTGATGCACACCCCTGATGTACTTATAGGCTGCCACCAGGTCACCCTGGAACCTGTGTTTTTCCAGGCTGAAGAGTCCCATGGCTCTCAGCCTCTCTTCATAAGGCCTGTTCTCTTGACTTCTGATCATGTGCGTGGCTCTCCTCTGGACTCTTTCAAGCTTCTTCACATCCATCTTGAATTGTGGATCCCAAAATTGGATGTAGTACTCCAGCTGCGGCCTCACCAAGGCCAAGTACAGTGGGAGGATGACATCCTGAGATTTACTTGAGAAGCATCTATGGATGCAAGCCAGAGTTTTGTTTGCTTTACCAGCTGTGACATCACTGGTGGCTCATGTTCATCTTGTGGTCAATCATGACCCCCAAGTTCCTTTTGGCCGTGGTGCTAGCAAGTGTAGCAGTGCCGAGCCTATAAGCGTGATGAGGTTTCCCCCCCAGCCCCCAAGGTGGAGTACATTTATACATATTGAATGTCATCAGGGTTTTATCTGCCCACTTTCTAAGCCTATTAAGGTCAGCCTGGATCACCAGCCTATCCTCGGATGTGGACGCTCTACTCCAAAATTTAGTGTCATCAGCAAACTTGGCCAGTCCGCTTCTGACACCAGTGTCCAGATCATTAATAAAGACATTGAAGAGTACAGGTCCCAGGATGGAGCCTTGGGGGACAGCACTGGTCACGAAGCTCCATGATGATTCACTTCCATCAGCTGCAACACTCCGGGTCCTACCAGTTCTGGGATCTGGGGCTGGAGCTCCACACACCTGCCGGAAGCGGTGTGGTGCAGTGCGGCAGGAGTAAGAGGAGGAGCTGCTGCTGGAGTTGGGGGATGAGAAGCAGCACCTGGCTGGCAGCAGCCACCCTGAGAACAGCCTACTGGAAGCTGCTCCTGCTTCTGCTCCTGCACATGGGGCTCCAGCTCCCAGAAAGGCAGCCAAGAGCTGGGGCAGGAGCCACCTGGCTGAAGCTGCTCACCCTCACACCCGGAATGGTCTGGCGCAGCACGGTGCAGGGGCAGGAGGAAAAGCAGCTTCCAGTGGCTGTTCTCAGTGACTGCAGCTGGACAGGTGCTGCTCTGCACCCTCCTCCAGCAGCAGCTCCTCCTCTTGCACCTGCCCCACCATGCCATGCTGCTCCCAGCAGGTGTGCAGAGCTCTAGCTCCAGATCCCAGCTGCCTTTCACCAGCAAAAAGGGAATATCATATCAATACAAAGGAAATATAGTACAGGTCAAAAAATCAAATATTAAGTTTGATTAACACGCCTGACCTCTGAGAAACTCCAAGGAATTGGTAGGTATTGGTGCTAGAGATTCCATAGTGCCTTCTGGTATGCAAAATGGTGAAATAAAAATTAAATTTCAGAGCTGTTCACACATTCAGAAAAAATAACAATAAAAAGCAGGATGAAGGAAAGCTCAATAGAGACATAAGGAGGGATAAAATGGGTGAATGTTAAGAGATACCTACTGCCTATTGTAATCAGGTGACGTATTATATTTTTCTCACATAGACGTCCCCAAATTCAATATTTACCTTGTTTTTGAAAGGAAAAGGAAGAAAAGAGGTTGTTTCTGAGTTATAGCTATGGAGAGCAGGGACAGAGCTTAATCTTTACTCTGTTGAAAGTATCACTAACAGAGACCATGCCATGCAGGAGCAGTTAAAGTGAGAGGAGATAACTGAACCCTCCACTATTCCCCATCTTTTTCCAACATTGCACCTAGATGCCCAGAGGTCCTTCCTGCAGAGAGAACTTAATGCTGGACCAGAGCTCTGAATGGGTCAGGCCTCCCCTCAGGTCTCTCCCCATTCCAGAGAGCAGAAAGCTCTTTATAGCCTTCTTGACTATGGAAGAATAATAGAGCAATTCTTCTGATGCAAAGAACTCAGAAAGATCCCAACAGGGCAGAATGTTTTTGACACTGCAGATTCCTTTTTGAAGTCTCTGGATTTATCTTGTGAATCATGTGTACATGTTTGCACACCTAACAGTGCTGATTCTGCGAGGCTTCCCATGGCACCTGTAAAAAGGCTGCATGACACTCAGGATGTTGCAGCACCCTGCTTGAAAATAATTGTTCTAGAGACAAATCACACAGACACATTTCCTTTGATTCTTTCCCAGGCATGGATAATGGTTTTTCATATAGTTTCATAGTTGGTAGGGTCAGAAGGGACCTGAGGAGATCATCTAGTCCAACCCCCTGCCGTGGCAGGAAAGAGTACTGGGGTCAAACAACCCCGGCCAGATGTTCATCCAGCCTTTTTTTAAAGACCCCCAGGGTAGGAGCCAGCACCACTTCTTTTGGAAGTTGGTTCCAGGTCCTAGCCGCCCTGACAGTGAAATAGTGCCTCCTGATGTCTAGCCTGAAACTACCCTCCGCTAGCTTGTGTCCGTTGTTTCTTGTAACTCCCGGGATTACTCGGGGGAACAGGGACTCTCCCATGCCTGCTGGCCCCCCTTGACTAGTTTGTAGACTGCCACTAGATCCCCTCTCAGCCTTCGCTTGTGGAGGCTGAACAGGTTCAGGTCCCTCAGCCTCTCCTCGTAGGGCCTGCCCTGCTGCCCCCTGATCATGCGGGTGGCCCTCCTTTGGCCCCTCTCCATATTGGCCACATCCCTCCTGAAGTGTGGCGCCCAGAACTGGATGCAGCCTGACCAGTGCCGCATAGAGGGGGAGGATCACCTCCTTGGACCTGCTTGAGATGCATCTGTGCATGCATGACAAGGTACGGTTGGCCTTCCTGACCACGTCCCCACTTTGTTGGCCCATGTTCATTGTGGCATCAATGATGACTCCAAGATCCTTTTAAGGGAGACATATCTTTTTGATCATTTTAGGAACAGGATGCCCAAAGAATAGGATCACCCAGAGGCAGCCCTTGGAAATTGCCAGTTCTTAGCTTTTCAGTCAAGAAAGGAGTGAAAGGTAAGAACTGGCAATTTCCAAGGGCTGCCTTAACTCTGCAAATGTTGAGAACCACTGCTCTGCAGGTTGAACCAAAGCACTTTGGACTTTACACTGTGAACCTTCACTGCCTGAACTAACCCCCCCTGTTGTGTAACAGATAGAAAGGGTCAGAATATTTTCATCAAAGCACAGGTTTTCATCAGAAAAAAAAAGTTGTTTCAATGGCCTGGAATAGTGTGCTAAATAGTATTGATTTTGAAGAAAATCCTAGTGGGGGAAAAATTCTGTTTCATTTTGTCAAATTCTGACTTTTGGCTTTAGAATTGTGTTCATTTGTTTCAGGTTATCTTAGTCTTTTAGATTTATATTTATTACTGATATTGTATCAATGCTAGTGCAATTTTAATTTCAGAAGCATTGATGTCAGCTGCTATTTTTGTACCTATTGAAACATTTTGATTTACAAAACAAGATAATTCCTGTCCCTGTTACAATGAAATAGCTTAATCTGGATCTTAATGCTGTGCAGTTAGAACAACCAACACAAACCCATGTAGATTAACCAGTACCAACAATGACTGAAAGGAACTTATCTTTGGCTGAAAATGCAGAAGTGCAATGTTTATTTCTTTATTCCTTAGATTTAGAAGGAATCCCAAGAAGGCTTGCAGTGGCTCACAATAACAGGAAAAAAAACGCCACTATACATACAGAATAACCTTATGCACAAAGAGAAATAGGAAACATTCATCTTGGTGTAGTAACATTTTGTTTAGCAGGAGCCTGTTTGGGTTTCACTTTAGCAGATTCAAACACCAAACTAGGGAAACTGGGACAATTTCCTGATCTTACCCTGTTAATAAAAAGAAGCAGATTTTCTTTAGTGAGTTGAACTGTTTCAGTTTAGGTGCCCAACTTGCGACCTCTTCAAGAAGCCATGAACCTGTTGGGCTCTTAGCAACTAACTGCCCAGCTGCCTGGTCACTTGTGAAAATCTCTGCAAAGTGCAGGAGCCAGTTACTTGGCTGACAGAAGAGTTCAGAAAACTCTACTGATTGCATGGGATTTGCTCCACATGAACATCAACCTACATGTCCTTTCTGTTAGAGCAGGTCAAATGACACCTTTAAAGCAACTCTCCTCCATTCAAAATGAGACGTTTTCCACACCTGCAGAGGATTAGATGCACAGGATGGGCTCAGTGAGCTCTTGTCTTCCCCTAACTTGGCAGCTCTCAGCATTAAAAAGGTATTGTGACTTCCTGAGGCTGCAGTGCAAGACATACAACTTTGAAGAACCCTCCACTTTTCTCGGCTTCACCTGTGTCCAGGTAGTGAAACAAGTCTTCTCAGTTTTGGATTTCCACATCTTTCCTCTCAGTGTAGACTGAACCTCCCTTAGCATCAATAATATCTCCTGTCTCTGCTGGGGTTACCTCAAAGTAGTTGCCTTGATACAACCAGGTGTACTACTATGAACACCTGAAAAAGGAAGTGGTCTCATATCAGGCTCTGTTGGCTCCTAATGCCTGGTATGAATTGCTTGTCTTTCTAGCCTAGCGCAGGGGCTGGCAACCTTTTTCAAGGTATGGGCCAGAAGAACCGATTCCAGCCCAGCATCAGCCAGTTGGTGTTAGTGGCATGGGGGCTTTCCCGGCACCTCTACCGAGCTACGCAGCTGGGCGCTGCACCTGCACCACTGCCACTTTTCCTAGCTCCCCACTCCCTGGCTGCAGTGCCAGGGGAGCTGCACCAGGGCTAGGACCTGGCAGCTGCTTGTGATGCTGCTGCTGCCACTTCCCTCTATGAATCCAGCCTGTGGGCTGTCCACCGCTGACCCCTGGCCTAGTGCATTCCTCTGAAGATATTTTGGAGTGGATAGTGTCACAGGATGACTGGTCCCAGGGGTTGGAAAGAGACCTTGTTAGGTTATTGGCAGGGACGGGAGATGTTTGTTGTGTTGGGCAGAGGAAGAGGCAGACTTCTGGGCTGGTGGTCAACATCTATGTTGGGAAAGCCCCCGTTAATGGTGAGTCAGAAGCACACAGAGATAAGGAAGGCTGCCTTTTTCAGAACAACAGGAGAATCCTATTTTTAGTGGACTTGGATGCCTAAGTGACTCTGTGGAAGTCCCAGAAAATCAGTAACGCTTTTTAGGAAACAGTTAGAATCAGGTTTGGACTGGTCCTTAAAGGTTCAGGAAACAACCTTTCCCAATTTCCAGCTTTTGGCCTGGCACCAACAGCACTCCTTTAAAGTGACAGCCTCAGATCCAGACATCAAGGGAGGCACAGGGATTTCTGATGATTCACGACTGTGCTCGATAGCGCCAGGAGAAAAGTAAGAAGCAAACTCAGTAAGGATCTCATGCCTTGTACAATGTTATTCCATTTTCCTACTGCTAACATGCTGAATTATTGGGGGTAAACTAATTAAGTCTTTACAGGTTGTCTAGGAATGGTCCCCAAAGAGGTAATACTCTCCTCCTTTTTCAGCCATATCAGTTTGGTTAAGTGGCCAGTAATCAATGCACGACCACAATTAATACCATTATAAAATGCTCTTTTACAGCACCTGTTTCTAATGGACAGCTTGTTCACTGGTGGGTGAGAGAATTCAGCCATTCATCATGCCTGCCCAGGCTGCTGGGTACATAATTTAATCTGTTCTGAAATACCTCCTTGATTGAGAAGCGCTATGTCCATGTTATAGCTCTAATCTGCTCTGAGTGAAAGGGCTAAGTGATGCATCCTGCCAGCATGTCGCACAGTGTAAATCTGGATTCAGTGCTGTAAAGTCATTTAGTGCAGCAATAGAGTTGAATTCAGGCATGACTCAGAATCATAAAAAGTGGGGTTGGAAGGGACTTGGGAGATCATTTAGTTCAACCCCCTGCTCAAAGTAGGACCATCCCCAACTAAATCATCCCAGCCAAGGCCTTGTCTACCCATGTCTTAAAAACTCAGCTTAGGGCAGGATACGGCTCTTTGACTGAGAATGCCAAAATGACTAGTGAGTGTGACTGTCGCAATGTTTGGGTGCCTGGACAGTGAGACAAGCCAGTCTTCTGTGTTTGCAAGCGCATATTTGTCCAAAAGTGTGCACAGGAAGTTCCACGCTAGCCCCTCTCACACGCTGTACCTAACTGGACTCGTCAAAAGTAACATCATGTTAATGTCCTCAGTAACTGTATAAGGAGGCTTTCAAGGGAGTGAGAGAAAGCTTAGTGTGTTTTCTCTTTTGGGTGAGAAATGATTTTTGCATGACTAGTTAGACCAGTTATTCTCAACCAGGGTGCTGAGGCAATACTAGCCTCAGGAATCCTTTCAAAGGTGCCATAGCACCTGTGCAATATTAGCACACTTAGGTGTGCAAGCACCTGTATGATTCATGAGATAAATTCAAGATATTTCAAATGGGAATCCATAGTGTAAAACATGTTGGCCTGTTATGGTCTTTCTGAGTTTTTTGCACCCGAATTGCTCTATTATTTTTCCATAGTCAAGAAACAAGTGAAACTTAAGAGCTGGCATTTTCCAAGGGATGACGTAATGTCTAACTCTATGTCCTAAGAAGTATAGAGTTCAACATATTGCTTAGCCTTCCAATGTCATGCTCCTTGCCATGGAAACTGCAACCACAGAAGATCTTTACTTCTGTATAGCATGTTCATCCCTAGATGTGTAGCTAGATCTAGAAGTAAAAAGAGACTGTGTGCAAAGGAGGACAAAGAGACTGAAGACCTGCTTCAGCAGGCACTTCTCTTGGGACAGCTTCAGTCAGTGTAATGCCATTTCTGGGTTCTAGAGAGAACTGCTGGCTGATGGGAGCAGTTTGTGCTGCAGATAGGGATGTTTAATGGTGACTGATGAATATCAGGCTAACAAAAGTATTTTCCTGGAGATCTGCAGAAGCAGCACAGCAACAGGAGACCTCCTTTCCTGTTCAGAAACGTACTGCTATCAGGATCTGGAAACTTGCAATCCCCCACCATTATCAGTCAGTTCTTAATTAATCTGGAGTCAGCAGTTCATTGTTGAGGTTCCTGTGGTGGTGGTTTGTGTTACTATTGAAAGGGTAGGTTCACTGCACATTAGAGTGTCTTGTGTCTGAAATGAATGGTGTCTCCTAAAATCCAGTAAAGGTAAATGCAAGCTTGTAGCAATGAACAAGGATCATCTTACTAAGAATAATGTACACCTAAATATCTACATGTATCCCTGTAACCTGCAAATCCCCACCAGATTTCATACACAATATGCAAAATCTTGTGACGGGCTAGCTGGCAGTGCTTAGCCCAGGGGGTTTGCCAGGGTAAAAGATGATTGGAGGACTTGGGATTCCCTTTCCACATCAATCTGGTGATGATTTTGTCCAGGGGTTTTGAAGGGGCAAAAGATGATTGGAGGACTTGAGATTCCCTTTCCTCACCAGTCAGGCCCCAGAGACTCACCCTCCATGTCCCCTGATTGGCCCCTTGAGTCACCTGGAGGAGGATAAAAGGGGCAGCACAGCTGACTCAGGAGAGACCAGTGAGGGACCACAAGGAAAGAGTTCAAAGAGCTGGGCCAGCGGGGTGGGAGCAGTGGAAAGGGTCCACTGTGTTTTCTCCCCCTCCAGGTACCTAGGCCCTATATTTCTTGTCATTTGACATTTTGTATTTTGTGCCTTTTATATTTCACCAACCAGCATTGTTTGTTTTGCTGTTTGCGTTTTATATTTTGTTAACCCTGTCTTTCGTCAACTGGATGAATATGTCTAAGATTGTAAGTGTCTAACCTTTGTTGAATCCTGCCCCCTCAGGGCATTGTAGTGTCCCCTATATCCCCTGGTTTATACTGGTTATGGTCCCAGTACTGTTCTCTCTTTAAAAGGTATATGGTTAAGTGCCCATTGGTGGTCTGGCTCTGCTCTATAGGGGGAGGAGAGTCCCTACACCCCCACAGCGCTTGTGCACCTGCTCTGATCCCCTCAATTGGAGAGGGGGTACCTCTTGGAGTACCGCCTGGGTTACAATTTCATGGGTTTTCTCTGAAAACTGGGGATAATAAAGTGATTAACTTCACAAAGTACTTTTCAATGTGAAGGTGACAAGCTTTTATTTATTAATTTGCCAGGGAACAGGGCAGCCCTGGCAGGTGAAACATCTGCCCTCTATAAATAGGACATACAAGCTTTAATGAGCATGACTCCATTCTCTACATGCAGCCAGACCCTAAGGGCATCCTGGGCAGACTTCTAAACAACTCTTCATTATTAGTCTTGATATATATTCTCCCTGTTCATTCATTCATTTGTTCAGTTAGTATGTCACCCCTCAGGCCCAGATTATAGCAGGGGCAGGCAATTATTTTGGGTGGAGGACCGCTTACTGAGTTTTGGCAAGCCATCAAGGGCAGCATGACAGGCAGCCAGGGACAGATAAATATTAATTTTCTAAATTTGGGGGGGCCCTACGGGCTGGATAGAATGGCCTGGCAGGCCACATCCGGCCCGTGGGCCGCATTTTGCTCACCCCGGATTATAGCTTTGAGGACAGCCACAAAAGGGCAGAATGTTTTTAACACTACGAATTCCTATTGGAAATCTCTGGGTTTATTGTGTGAATCATGTTTGCACACCCAACAGTGCTAACATTGCATTGCTCCCTGTGGCACCCTTGAAAGAATCACTGATTTAAGATCTTACAGATCCAAACCAACACCATGGGTTGTACCTCAAAAGTTATTGGGAGCCAGTGTCCTGGGTATCACCCAGATGTGACCAAAGCAGAACTGTACCCTACACCTTTGCTCCCAGGAGGGGGAGTGGAGGGTGGACCAGGAATGGCTGCAGCTTCATCCTGATATGCCCTGCAGGTCCTCCTTGCACACAGTAGAGGTGCTGTGGCTCCCGTTGAGAACCACTGATATAGTCATTGCACTAAATCATTAAGGAGTGATTTCAGGAAGCTTTTCGATTTGATGGGACAATTTCTCATCGTTTATAGTGTTGGACCCCAGAGGTGTTCCAGGAGTAACTACTCCCTCTGGGTTGTAAAGAGTTAAGCAGAGGGGTGGGGCCACTCCAAACCCAGGAAAGCCAGACCTAGATAGCTACAAGGCTACTTTGAGGGCTAGCAGGAAGGGAAAAGGGAAAGAGGAGCTGCAAATTAGAGGCCATTTTGCCTGGAGCCCTATGAAAGAATTTGGAGGGTGGCGTTGCTCCCTGATACGCTCCATGCACCCTTGAAGGAGGCCCAGGGAGACTGTGACCGACTACTGCTAAAGAGTGAGTGACATTTAATAGGCGGCAGAAGGTAGTGAGGGAGGTCAGGGTGACTGTGAAAGTCCTTGAGGCATCTGGGACAGCTTGTACTATGCACAAGGTGAAGACTGTCACCCTAAAGGGTCTTTGCAAATGTTGGGGTTTTAAGTTGCACTGATGACAAAATTACCCCTTTCAAAAGGTTTCCATGCAGGGCTTCATGCGTTATATTACAGTTTTTGTGCTAATGCCTATGGGTATAAATAAGTCCGACTTTTTGTATGCTCTTATTAAACTAAGGTATTGTTGTGGACCCTAGGCCACCGCAGCTACACACCCCCTTGCAAGAAGGATTTTCTAAGTCGTAGGGACTAAGGAAGATTCAAAACGTCTGTCCCAGTAAAACCAAACACTCCAAGAAACACAGTGAAGGATATTTTAATATGATTTTAGCACTAAATAAGTGATGACAATACAGGTAATGATTAAAAATAATATAATGCTCATTATCAAAATAATTACTCATATCTAAAATAGAAAGATATTAATCTTAAATATATTGAGTCCTAAAGTGTTAAAAAATCTCTAGATGAGCAGCCTGACAAGGAAAAGGAACTTTTTCCTAGATTTCAAAGTTTGAAAAAGTTTCTAAGTTTGAAAAAATCCCTAACCTTAGTTCATCTGCAAATGAGCAGTTCAGTAAAAATCCCTGGGTGGCTCTGAGCTCTATGCTTGCTTACTTTGCCAGACTGTAAAAACTTATGAAATAAAAATATCTCAAATAAGGTTAGTAGATGTTTGGATATACCTAATATGTTATCTACTCAATAATATGAAGCTGCATTATTCTAATATGGGAATCAAATGCACCTTTTTGTTGTCAAGTAGAGATCTCTTTGCAACCACTAACATAAACCTAGTTTTATTGTAGATGCAGTTTACCTGGCATAAAATCATTAAAGTAGCTCTAAGTGACCCAAAATTGATGTACTTTAACCTAGGTTCCTCTCTAAAATCTTCTGAACTATAGCATTCCCCCACCCCCTTCACCATTATCTTAGCTTAGCTCTAGTCAAGCAAATGCTATTTTAGTCTAAATTATCACTATTTAGCAGTCAACTAAGGTCTATACAGGGTAGAGAGGGAGGAGATGGCAAGGAGGTTTAAGGTAGAGGTTTTCAAGTGGAGTGATAGCTGGAGTCCATGTTGCAGTAGATTACCAGATCAGCTGGGTAGTGTGTGGCTAGGTTCTGAAGGTCCTGATGCAAACGTGAAGTGAGGAGCCCACAGAGGCGCCAAGGAGGAGCTCCATCTAGTCAGAGCAACAAACCAAGAAAATAATCTTAGTAACAACATTCTGGATAGACTTGATGGGTGCAAAGCTTCCAGAGATGAAGCCAGAAAACAGGAGACTGCTGCAGTGACAACATGAACTCATGAGTGCTTGGACCAGTTTTGGCTGTACAGACAGGGACAAAAGACCAGATACTATTCACATGAAAGACAAAATAGTATCAACAGTGGAGGGTCAAGTCAAAGATGACACAGGCCAGAGGCTGGAGTGACAAGGAAAGTGTAAGTAGTGTCTGTAGTGAAAAAGAAGAGTCTGGGATGGGAGATTGGGAGCTCAGTTTTGGCCAGCATAAGTTCAAGATGACATCAGAAAGGAACATCAGAAGCCCCTCTTTACTTACACATATGAATACAGAGAAGGCGAGACCCACCCCATCTCTGTCCCTGGCTGACCCAGGGCTGCAGGAGCCTCAGATGCGCTTCTATCCTGCTCCAGCTAGGGCTGTGGGGAGTGGGAGCTGAGCTCAAGTGGGGACAGCAGTAGCAGTGGTAGCATGTGGGCTCCCCTGCCTTGCTGGTCCCACCAGATGTTCCCCACCAGTTGGGGAGCAGGCATAGGGAGGGGAAACCCACCCATTGCCATTGGTGTCTACAGTGCAACCTGGCTCCCTTTGCAGCCGTTCCCTGCAGCCCCAGCTGGAGCAGGCAGAAGCAGCAATGGCACATGGGTCTCCCATTCCTGTGCCCCAAAGCATAAGTGAGAGTGGAATGGGAGGGGACTGGAGGTCCTGCTGAGCACACAGTGAAGAGAGGGGACACTGAGGGTTGGGGATGGGGAGATTCTTACCTAATCTGGGAACTTTAAAAAATCCCTGGATGCTGCTTATGGTGTGGGGGAAAGGCCAGGAGCAGGGGGTGCAGCCACCCCCGACGTGCCAGTTTTTACTTTGGACCTCCCCCGCCCCGCTTTTAAAAAATCCTGGAACCACCTATGATGGCAGCCAATAAAGGGCAGAATTTTAAGATGTGTAAGGTGTAACCGCCAGCATCAACACATACCAAGGGATCAAGGGGTCTAAGACTGCAGTATAGGCCTTGAGATGGGCCAAGAAGAGGTCATGGGAGTTGCTACTTTAGTAACAGACAACAGCTTCAGTGCAGTGCAAAGAACAGCAGCAGGATGGACAGCCATGGGAGTAATTCCAGAGAGTTGTTGCAGACAACACCTTCAGCTTTGCCATGAAGTTTTCCAACCTTACACTATCTTTCATACAGCAAATGAAGCTGTAAATTAGCTCGGGATGCAACACATAGTAACAGGTTTTCAGAAATTGCCTCATAGGTAGGGACAGAATTGATACCCAATATGATGCATCTTTCCAAGCCAGAAAAGTGACGCATGCTGTCAAGAACAATGCCATTTCTCATCATGTCTTCTGCTGTTGTGAAAGATGCCTCCAGCCTGAAATGCCTCATTTTGTTTCTCATTAAGGATGGCAGAATTTCTAATAGCTTTCCTTCTCTCTTACTGTACAGCATAAAACAGCAATGTCTTTCCCTGAGTAACCATTTTTTAAATATTGGAGACACTTATCAACCACGTAATGTGCTATTTGCCTCTGACTCAAATTATACTTTATGCTGTAAGAACCTGGCAAGCAGCGGCCACATTCTGCTTCATCTAACAACTCTCTCAATTGTTGACAAGGGATATTTAGCTGCGAATCTTCTTCATCTGTTTTGCCATGATATTGTATATCTGTGTTGCGTTCCGGACCCCTTTAACGAATAACATTGCGAAGAACCAGGGGAGATGGGATTAAACATCTTCCTCCCACTTAAGAACTAATCATCATCAAAGATGTGGCAGGCGAGACCCCTGGGGAGCTGACCCAAGGCTGCTCTCAGTAGCCTGGTCGTGCAACCCAGGTGGCGGTGGCAAGGTTTCAAGGCGACCCAGACATGTGACGCTTGGGGAGAGAGGCACGGGAAGCTACAATGGGTAATCATAGCAACACAGGACTGTGTAATAGCAAGTTGTGGTTATACCAACTCCATTATATCCTGGCTCTGGTTCCTACCAGCCAAGACTTCTACAGAGCACCCTGCAAAAACCCATAACTAAAAGGGGGTAACTGGGTCATCATCCCTGGGCACTAACTGGGGGGCAGGGGTATAAAAATAGGAGGTTCTAGCCCTGCTGCTGCCAGGGCACAAAACTGCCCACTTATGTCTCTACAGAAACCAAGGCTGAGCAAGTATATAACCAAATCTAAGCATAGGAGTAGGTCCATTAGGATGAGAGAAGTTTAACAGTATGCATAGATCTGTGCCAGGGTTGGAAATCGCATAAATATGTTTGTATTATCCATGGTGAAAGGGGCTGCATGTTAAACTAAACTGGAGAACATATAAACCTGACAGTGAGTGGTCATAGTAATACAGGGCCATGTAACAGCAAGCCATAGATGCATCAACCCCATCACATGATGGCTATAGTCAGGGATTCCTTACTATAGCGTTCCTTGGGGAACTAAGGCTGAACCTTCTGATTTAGCCCCTAGGCAAGAGGCTACTAGTTTGAAGTTTGTCGTCCTCCACAGGGGCAAGTCTCCCAAATGGGGCAAAGGGGATAGTTGATTTACAGCAGAATATTTGACACAACTCTGGAGGGTGAATCTGGCCCCAAATATTTCAAGACACATGGTCAAGAAAAGCTTTCTAAAGTGTCTATACTGGCCTAAAACATGAAAACTACCCTCCTAGCTGTGACATCTTCTCAAGTATTGATTCTGCTCTCCTGGAGGTAGCAGGAGTACAAACTAGAAATGTGGATGAGGACCAGAGGTTTTTAACACCATCTCATCTCCCCCTCATTAGTATGGAAATACATTGCTGCTGAACTATGAGCCTGCCTGCTCATACTGGAAAGAAGGTGTCAGAGAAGTAAAGGCTTCCTACAAGTTTGGGAAAGATTTCTGGCTATCAAGTTCTCCCCAGTCTTAATCCCTTTCATGTGTATTACTGTATTTTCCCTGAATCCAAGATGACCTTGAATTGAAGATGATGCCCCAATCATTAGGTTCTATACATGGAAAGCTGTGTGACAAGCAAGCTGTGTGGGGAGATTAAACAGTTTGCCCTTTCTTGTTCCTGCCCCCTTGCCACTTCTTGCCCTGCCTGTCCCCCTCTCCTCTCCCTACCAAGCTTTGCCCACCCATCTCCCTCCCCGTCAACCTTTGCTCTCCTCCTGCCTCTGCCTGGCAGTTCCCTCTTCCCCCCAGCCTTTGTTTCCCACCCCTCTCCTTACCCTTCCTTCGAGCTGGCAGAGTCCATGCCTATTCTAGCCTGGGATATTGAGCACAGCCACAGTCTAGCCCTGATAGCAGCTGTATGGGCTGCATGCCAGTACTACATGGCTGGGCTGTAGCCATGTTCAATGCCCCAGGTGGAAGTATGGAAGGAGCCTGCCAGTAAGGAGCATGGGTAAGGGGAGGGGGACGTGTGTGGAAACAGAAATTAAATGCGGCATGGAAATGTGGGGGAAGAGGCTGCAAGGGGCAGATAGCAGGATACAGAGACAGATGTGGTGGGGCAGGAAGCAGCTGCAGCTGCACCTACAGCCCTGACCCTGAATAGGAGCTGGAGCTGGTGCTGGAGCTGCAGCAGTCACTTGGCCCCCCACAACCCTCATACTTGGTTCCAAGACAAGGGGCTTCTTTTTCATGCTAAATGGAGAATAAAAACTCAGAATTGAGGAGATAAAGTATCTAAATAAGTTTGGAGGGACATCTGTAATGCTTACATCACCAATTCTCTCAGGGGATGATTCTCACAAATGTAGAGAATTTCCTTCATTTCTCACAGAAACACATTCCCTAACTTCTCAATGATCTTCAGGGTCACAATTGTTTTCCCTTTTCCTTGCAGGTGATAAATAAACAGCTTCCTGGTTTTGCAGGGGTCCATGGTCACTAACTCATATTGTTTAAGAGTCAGATGGTTGAAAAACTCACAGGAAAGGTGGTCACTTAAAAAGGACCTAAAATTCAGCAAGCCAATCACAAGTGCATCCAGTAATTTTTTGATGACTTCATGGGATATGATATAACTATTGCGATACATTATTTGCAACATAACGTATCCACTATCACTAGTGTCAAGCGCATCAGGGCAGTTGGCACAATTCTCTCGGAGGCGCTGCTGCGGGGGATGTCTCTTAGCAGGGTTTTTCAAACACTTGAGATTGAACCTCTGCTTTGGTTACTTCTTTTGTTGACATCAGTCTGTGGCCGTACGGATGGATGTAAAGGAACGGATCAAACAAGAATCTATCCAGCAACCTTTGGGGCTAGTCTTCTCCTTGTCTTCTACACGTGTCCCAGCTGAGAGAGCTGACGATAGGGATTCAGCAGAGTCTAAGAATTATTCAAATCTGAGCGGGCCATGACAGGAGTTGGAATCCTGCACTGCCCTGCTCGTGCAGCATCCTCAGCCCTCTGTACTTCTCTGCTAGGATACCACTGTGTCGTGGAAACACACGCAGCATGCTTTTGGGTCAGGTCAGCAGAAGCTTTTATTCAAAAGAAACTACAGCTGTAGTGGGGATTCCAAAGTGACATGGATTTCCCAAGCACTTGGAAGGAGTCCCCGCCAAGAGCAAAATCAGGAGGCTTATATACTTTTTAACAGTCGCTTACAACTCACGTGATCATATAGTGAAATTAGCATGAAAAGCGGCTATAACATTACTTCATTACTTCTTTGCTGTAATCAGGATGGGAACTTATGGGGGAGGCGAGGTTAGTTCACAAACCTCCTTCTTGCACCTGGAAATCAGAGTTGTACATACTTTTTGCTATCTTCAAGACTGCGGTGAGGGAAGCAGTTGCAGAGGAGTTACAAAGAACAAACACTTGCCCTTATCTGTTCTACTCTACAGAGCCAGCAATTCTCCACAAAACGGTTATGTCATCTTCTAACTCAAATGATCAAAGTTTAAGGCATTTATTTTTTTCTGATTCCAGTCCCCACTTTGAGACTATTTAGTCTCACTTTAGCCTTAAACTTCCATTCTCATGAGCCCCTCTATTTCATCATGCAGCCTTTCATGTTTTCTTTCAATTTGCTCACACTTTTGTAACACCATTATTCTAGACTCTGCCGTGGGTTTTCTTGCCTTGCTAAAGCTTCTATTGTGGCTGAAATGTTAATTATGGCTAATTCCAATTCTCTTACTCTAAGCCATGGTATGAAGGTTCTCACAAATTGATGGAACCCTGTGTTTATGGAAGCTAAGGGGTTAACCGCCCTTTTCATGTGATGGTTGAAATTTTTTACTTGTTCCAGATATATTGCACTATGCATTTCGAAACCAGGGATAACACGTCCAAGAGTACATGCCCCCACCCAATTCCAGGGCAAGATTTTTTGAGCCCTCTTCCCACAGAGCCAGTAAAGGCCCAGGGCAGAAAGGGTACTCAAGTCTGGACAGGTGTTGTGCCGTATCCGGCACTTTGGATTGATATGCATCGTATAAGGTGGACCACGTTTGGCTGTTATCCTGCTGGACCGAGATATATTACAAGAAGTAAAATTGGAGTGAATGTCAAATTCCGATCTGTTTGCAATGAGAGCAACATGAGGTTCCTTAGACAAGTTGTAGACCATGAATCCTGTACAATTGAGAGAGGGTACTTTACCCAACAGGATTCCACTGGTGCTATTAGGGCTATAATCTAGTGTAGTTAGGCAATGAGGGTAGTGTCCTACAGGTGTGGCTTTATTATAAGCTCCGGTGTTGTTGGATCTGTAACAGAAAGGCACCTCTACTATTGGGACCAGTTAGCAGGGGAGGCTCTCCATTCCTTAGCAGCGGACCGATGAGCAGCTAACTAGTAGTATCTAACGAAGCCGCCGTTTATTTTTCCCCATTGCTGGAGGGATATTGGCACGCCGATCACTGGGATTCCTTAGTGTAGGTGTGCTGGGCTGTGAGAGCATATCCAGCAGTCACTTTTATTTCCAGCTTGAGCCACCGTAAGGGAGATCTGCGAGTACAAATTTTTCTCCTACCCCACTTGGGTGATACTAACATACCCAGGTGTGATGTATCAGGATATCAGTGCCATTTTTAGAGACAGGAGGGACAAAGAATTTCAACAACAAGCATAACCAGCACGAGTAAGAAAAAGAACACTACCAGCCAAACCCAGGATGGCAGCCAAAGTCTTTCTTCGTCCTCTGGGCTCAGGTTACCTAAAGGACTGAGAAAGTCGGCACTTGGTCTTGATCGAGGTGGTGATCTTCCGAGTGGGAGCATTCACTTTCTTCGAGGCCGGAGATGATATCTTTGTTCTTCAACTGATGAATCTGGCTGGGCTGAGGTGTTGGGTTCAGGGGAGAGGTTACTAGCACTTGCGCCCTGATGCTCCTCACTTGCCTGAGTGAGGTCCTGAGGGTCTTTGTCCTTGGCCTCAGGGAAAGGTCCCAACCTTGGTTAGAATACAGCTGCTTCAGGGTCAAATGGAGGTGATACCTTCTTGCAGTCCGAGGCATGAGTCCACGTTTGGTGACCTTGGCAACGAACAGCAGAATTAGTGGTCAGAAGTACCTGGAAAGGTCCCTTCCATCTGGGTTGAAGTGCGTTTTTCTGTTGATGGACCTTTACATAGACCCAATCTCCTGCTTTGAGGTTGTGACAGGGAACATCCGGTGGTTGAGGTAAGGCTTCTTGGACCTGGGCTGCAGACTGATGTTGAACCGGTTGTTGCTGATGTGTGAGTCTCAGGAGAGCAGGGTTCGAACAAAGGTCAAGGGTATCCTTTGCTGGCTCTGGTGGTGGGGGTGCCCCGGGCAATGCTGGATACATCGGAGCGGTGGCCGGCGTCTAATTTGGGGGAGCAGCCAGTTTCTCCCGAACAGCTTTGAACTGCTGTTTTAATTTTTCTTGAGAGTCTTTTAGACTTCTAGTTGGAGATTCTGTCCGCCTTTTGGACATTTCATCATACCCATAAAAGAATGCGTCCCACTGGTTTTGTGGTGTTTTGGATCCACGGGACTCTAAAGCCCCTCTTAAGTGCACTATTTTATCACGATCCAATGTTCCTTCCTGTGGAAAATGCTTCACGGGATCATCCCTAGTATCCCAGTTCCACTTATCCAGGTACTTGCAAGCCTCGGGAGAATAGTGTGTGTACATGAAGTACGCCGGAGTCCCCTTAGGGGGGACAGGAACTTGTTTAGACTGACTTGTTCCCATTTGCAGTCACACAGGGAGGCGTAGGAGAGGCTTATTTAGGATGTCCGGGCCGCTCAGTGCCTTGCCCCGCGGTTTTTCACCGCCCAGACAAAAGGCTTCTGACCCGACACAGGCTCATAAAATGGAAATGGGGAGGGAAACACAAGAGGGATCCTTTCACTCCTGCTCTTGGCAGAAGCTACTGGGACAAGCGGTTTGGAAAAGACAAAATCACTCAGACACCCTGTCCACTGGGTCACGAGGTTCCAGCTGGGCCCCTTGCTTTCGACGCTACCTTTTTAGGCAATATCGGGGCGGCTAGACCCAGCCTTAGTCCCAGACCTGGTCAGTGGCTCATTTTTCTAAATACACACACACACATTCATTCAAAAGCCAGATAGAAAAAGACCAAATCACTGGGAAGCCCTGTCCACTGGGTCACGAGGTTCCAGTTGGGCTGCCTTGCTTTCCAAACTGCCCTGTCAGGCAGAATTCGGGTGGCTGAACCCAACCGTAGTCTCAGACCTGGTCAGTGGCTCATATTTCTAAATACACACACACACACACACACACACACACACACACACACGCGTATTCATTCAGTCAGCCAGACCTCCTCCCCCACACCGCCTGGGTTAATTAACTACAAGCCCCGTGTGCTGTTGGATGAAGGTGCTTCAAACTCTTTCTCCCTGAATAAAATGTACGTTACCAGACACAAAATTGGATCCTTTACCCGACAGAAAAGTTTAGCTGGCAGTAAGGTTCAGACTGACCTGGGTCTTGTCATTACCCCTGGTGACACGTCGGCATGACGATCTTGTCTTTTCTTCTCTCTTAGGTGTCTGGTGAGAATTAAGACCCCAAGCATTCTGCTTCTGCCTTTTATGTTCAACTTCACAGCTCAACAGGTAATGGAAGTTAAATGGCTCATACTGGGCAGCCAAGTAAGGCAATGATGCTGCAGAAGCCAGATGGGTGTGAACTGCTTCCCTGGGCATGCTGGCCTTGGGGAAAACCACCAGATCCCTCCTGGCTGGGAGGAGAGCATCTAACAAGTTGACAGTGTCCCAGTAGAAGCTCCCAGGGGTGCCTCCATCTGCAAGCCCACTTTTCCCCCGTTGCAGCCAAGCCCTTGGCCACTGACTCCACTGTTCGCCGTGACACTGGATGCTTGAATGGCGCCGGGCCACCTGAGTGGCAGTGCCGAGGTGAGTCAGGTGGGGGCCTGTGACAAGGTTACATGAGAGTGAGGGGGCAATCTCAACATGAGGACTACCAAGCCCGTCTGTTGGAGTGCGCGGGCCCAAGGCAAGGACACAAGAGAAGAGACTGCAGAAAACTACAAGGAGTGAGAAGCCACTTACATGCTCAGACAGGAAGAGGCACTAAAACTGTCATCCCGTGGACCCATCCAGGCAGATCGGGCAGGGGAGGACACAGGGAGGAGACAACAGGGGTGGGCAGGGAGGGGAGGAGTGCAAGGCTTCACCTCCTTAAGGTGAAGCAGCATGGGAGCAGCCAGGCGAGCTGGAACCTACGGGAGAAGGGCAGAGTCAGGGCACGCTCAGTCTGGGGTCCTTCCGCTCACTCCCGGGAACAACCACGGGGTAAAGAAGTGTCTCCTCAGCAGGGAGCAGGACATGGCTCTCACACATGGCTCAGTGGGGCTTTCTGTCCCAGTGGGCCTGGCCTGGGCCAGAAGCTCTGATTCCCAGGATGAACCCCTGGCAACAGGGTCCTGAGGCCCAGAGGTGGGCAATGAGGGGCCAACCCAGGAGACAGCTGGTCCATGCAGGGCACTAGGGCCCTGGCAGAGAGGTGGCATGGGTCATCCTGAGCGGCCTGGAGGAAGGGGGCACCCGATCATCATGTGGGCTGGTGGAGGGGCAGCCCCTCAGGCCTGGGTCTGGTTGGGGTGCAGGGGGGAAACTCACCTCCCTGCTGCCCCCGACCTTCTCCTCTTCCCCTTTGCCACAGTGTCAGCCCTGCAGGTGGGACGCAGAGACACTGGTCACCTCCCATTCACCCCATGCCCCCAGGCTCCGGCCACTGCCACCACCCCATGCCCAGGCCTCCCCTCTCTCCATCACTGCCTTTGTACCAGGGACTTGCCCTGGGTGTCCTGCCAGACCCACCTCCCTTCCTCCCGCTGTGCTGCCTGCGCCTAGCTCTGGTTCCTGGCTGCCATCTGGACATACACAACAGGGACGGCTCCCAGCACAGAGAGCCCAGGCCTGCAGCGCCCCTGTCCCAGCCCTGTCCCACCTAGACACTCAAGGTGCTGGAGGGACTTGTGGGTAAGGCACTTACTGAAGACACACTAGTCATACCCCTTCACTCACCTCTTCCCTTCCTGGGATCCTGGCCCCCACCCCGTCCTTCTCCCAACCTGCAAGACCCTTCCCAGGACCAGGAACGGACTCCTGGCTCCAGCCCTCCTTCAGCTCCCCTCACTGATCCCACGCTCACAACCTAACGCTAGTGAAAGCATCATGTTTGCCGGCTGTAGGGCCACTTATGGTTCTGCACTGACTCACGGAGCTGGCTGATTTGTCTTGGAGCATGAAACATTTCTTTAGAAAACCCCCCAAAAAACTAGGCACATCATCATACCTTTCCCCCTGTCTTGTCGTCTTTGGACCCTGCAAGGCTTTGGTCCACAGGGGCAGGGGGTCACAGCCCACGTCTACCAGGCAGAGGGCCCTTGTCTGTGTGGAGGCATCCTGATTTTGGGGGCCCTCTGCCTGGGTGCTGGCTTCCACAGTGGGGTGAGCACTTGTCTGTGTCCCGGCCTCAACCACCTGGGAGGGGCGTTTCCGCCTGGTTGCACAAGAAGCAACTGGTCAGAGATGGATCATGGACTGAATTCAAGCCCAACAGGCCCTTTTACGGAAGAACTCCCTGACCTGCAAAGACCCCTGCTCCCAGCCTGCCAGCCTGCCCTGAAGCGGGAACGCTGCACATGACACCCCCAGCACCCCCACAGACTAGTAGTATAAAAAGCATCAAACCTCTCCCTGTGCTCCAGTCCTTTTGGACAGTGGTGAGCCTCTGTTTGTGTGCTCGTCACTGTCCTGGCCAGGGGTTGCCCCTGGCAGCCCATATTGGCCAGGCAGAGGACCCTGGTCTGGTACCGGCGTGCTCGTGGCAGGGGCCCTCTGCCTGGGTGCTGGCTTCAATGGTAACGAGCAGGCACTCCTTCACGACCCCCTCCACAGGAGGCTGTTGCAAATGAAAAGACAGCGGTAGTAAGGACAAAATGTAAGCCCCTGGCACAGTGCTGTCAACCTGGTGGAGTATGAGGAAGGGGACAGCCAGCCACGAAGCAGGGGAGGTCCGTACAGCACAGACCCAGACCTGTCACCCCACCGGTCCCACAGTGTGACACCCACGGGGCCACACACACTCCCCGTCTCCCTGGGCAGGGGTATGCAGAGCAACTCTCCTCTGTGGGGCTGTCCTCCAGAGCCTGGCCCTGCTTCCTGTGTGCCTGGAGGGCCAGCACCAGGGCGCAGTTCTCCTGTTGCAGCTCCTCCACTTGAGTCTGCATCACAATCACCCCAGCCCGTCAGACCATGCCCACGGCTGCACCGAGCATATCGGGCACCCAACAGAGGCACCTCCTCAGGCACCCGTCAGGCCCCACCTGTCCCCACACGCAAGGTGTCAGGACTCTGTTTCCCAGTTTCATGTCCTCTGGGATAAACCCAAATGGCCAACCTCGGCCTCAGCCTGCTCCCTCCCCTGCAAAACAGCTGTGCTTCCCACGCCCCGCCCCTCCCCACAACTCACCAGGAGCTGCTCTTCCCTTTGCCAAGCACTGTGTGGACAAAGCACATTTGTGGGCTCAGGGAGACTGACGGCGCCATCCCACAAAACAGCCCTTTCCCAAAGAGAGACTCGCGCAGAAGCAGGGATGGGCCCTGTGCTTCAGCCCCGAGCCCTGCACCGCACCCCAGGAACAGCCCGGTGCCCCCCAGCCCCACACCTACCGGGACAGGAGGCCTGCTGCGTCCTCCTCCTGTTGAACCAGGCGGGCCCTGAGTGCCTTCAGCTCCAGCTGCAGGAAACGAAAGCGTCTGGGTTAAAGAGGCCTCACACCACTGCCTGTCTGTCTGCGCACGGAGCCACCTCTTGCCCCACCTGTCCCTCTGGCCCTGCCTTTGCCCTCCATCCCTCAGCCCAGGCCCAGGCTTGTCCCTCTGGTCCACACCTCCGTGCAGCCATCAGCCAGCACACTTGGTCTGCTCACAGCCCCCAGCCCTGCTGGGACCCGCTCACCTGCTGCTGGTGGTACCCGCCGAGGGGTTTGTCCTCCTGGAGAAAGAAAGAGCGCCTGGGGCGATGGGCTCCCTCGGGCAGCAAGGTCCCATCTCCCCGTGATGCAGGGTTGGTGGCCCCCCGAGCCCTGGGGCCGGGCAGGGCTCCTAGAGCTGGGCCCGGGGATCCCAGGGGTTGGTTGTTACCCCCTGTCCCAGGTGAGTCCCCACCTCCAAGCTCCAGGTCCCCCCAGACACTCGTATTTGGGAAGGACTGTCCCTGTGATCGGGCGATGAGCCCATGACCCTCCCTTAGTCTTGGAGGGCCCCTGGAGTTGGTGGGAGACAGAGACTGTCCCCCGGAGTCCTATGTCCTGAATGGTGCTGGGAGGGGCACGGGGCACCTGGGGAGAGACCCCCACCCTCACAGCTGGCCGTCTACTCCCTGGGCAGGGGAAAGACTCTCGGCGTGGGAGGTGCAGCCACGTCTGGCCCCTCACCTCGCTTGCCACCCGCACTGCTCCCGGCCCTGCGGGGAGACAAGGGGCCGCCCATCAGCTGGTCCCAAGCTGCTGCAGGGCGCAGGGCGACCAGCCCCTCTGGGCCACAACGCATTGGGGCACCTCCGAGGAGTCCTGCGTGCCACACGCGCAGGGCCTTCCTCCACGGTGGTAGGGTGGGAGTCTGTCTGGGGAGAAGGAACTTGTCCCCTCCCCATGCAACCACGCAAGTCCCTCTACCGCTCACACCAGTCCCAAACTCACCGGGTGCAGGGTCCCTCCTCTCCTGCACTTGTCCAACGGAGGGGACACATGAGGACCCCTTAATGGGGGGCAGTATTCTTTTGGCCCATCCGTCTGCGCCCAGGCAGGCATCTGGTGCTGAGAGGACATGAGAGCTGAGCGTCAGGCTGGATGGCACTGAGCACCACTTTTAGGATGGGGATCCCAGAGCCTGTATGAGTGCCACCTTGCAAGGGAGCAGAGGGCAGCAGGGCCATGGTCAGGAGGCAGGCTCCCAGGGCTGGGGCATGGGCAGGGGCTGCAGGGCCAGGACCTGGCCCAGCGTGAGGAGCCCATGGGGGCCAGTCCTGTTACCCTTCCCCAGGGAACTTGCTGGTGAAGAGCAGGGGGTGACACCTGGGGGGCGGGGGTGGCACAGGGCGGGGGCTGTCCAGATTGCACCTTGGACAGCGTGGGCTTAGCCTGCTAAACAAACCCTGCTGGGAGGGGAGGCCACACAGCCCTGTGGACTATCGTGCTGCCCAGCCCTTCTTGCTCCCACGGGGGCACGTGCCCAGGTCTCACCCAGGTTGCTGGAGCGCAGGCGCACGGGGGGCAGCTTCTCCCACCAGAGCATCTGCAAAGAAACACAGCCCTGAGCTGAAGGAGGGAAAGAGGAGCCGGACTGCCGAGAGCAGGGAAGAGGCACGGGGCTGAGTGCTGGGCCCTTGTCCACCCTCAGCCCCTGCTCACAACTTGTCACATCTCCCAAAAGTCCCCGGGACGGACCCGTGCTGTGTCCTCAGGGCTGCCCCCACGGCTGAGCGAGAAAGGGCACTCACGTCTGCAACTTGTGCTCGCCTCCAACGCCCGGATAGGAGGATGGACTAATCCTAACTACCTAACTAATGCCTAAGGAACTACTAATCTAACTAAGAAACAAACAAACAACTAACTAATGAAATAATGAAATAACTAATTAACTATTGAACTATCTAACGAACTAACAAACAACCTTTCAAGTAACAAACTACCTACCTAATGAACTAAGAAACTAACTACCTAACAAACTAACAATCTAACTGGCTAACGAACTAAGAAACTACCTAAAGAACTAACAAACTACCCAACAAACTGCTAAAGTAAGGAACTAACTAACCAACAGAGATAAGGCACGTGGACGAGGAAGGGCAAGTGGCGCAGGTGAAGGGCAGGAGAGCACTGGGAGGAGCCGGTACCTGAGAGTGAGGCTGGGCATTGTGATGTCACTGGGCACAACAGCTCTTTTGCCATGGCAACCAGGGGTCTCCCTCCCACCTGGGCAAGGTGCTGAGTGCGGGGGCTGTGGGCGCCTTTGGCCTGGCCTGGCCTGGCCTGGCCTGGGGGTGCTCCCGCCCCAGATGACCTGACCCCTGAAGTCTTTGGGCGCATTGTCTGTCCTTGTCCGTGTGGCCCAAGCAGTGACCGCCCCAGCTGGAGGGTCACTGCAGTGAGCGTCCTGGTGCAGGGGGTCCCAGTTAAACAGTAGCCCCCTCTGATCACTGCCCGGTGGGCTGGGGCTGGGAACACAGAGCCCAGCTTGGCCTCAGCCCCATCTGCAAATCCAGAGTTACAATGGCCTCCAAACTCTCCACCCCTGCTTCTGTCGGAGAGAAATAGCTCCCATTCCTCTTGCCCCTGCTCAGATACAGCTCAGCTCCCCAGCACGGTGCGGTCACTAGGAGTGGACTTTCCTGATGGTCCTCTTGCCCCACACTCACCCCCGCCACCAGCAAGGGGAGAGGGAGAACTCGTGCAGCTCAGGGGGACACTCCCTGGGCTCTGTTACCCCACATGGGGAAGGGGGAGCATGCTCATAGTTGTGGCACAACCGAATCACCAACAGGACATTTGTGGGCTCCTCACATGAGCCCCAGTGCCAGGGATGGGCCCAACAATAGTGCTTACTCTATGGCATGGGTCCCAGGGATGAGGCACTCACTCAGACCTCCATGCCTTTGGGGTCTGTCCACGAGTCACTATTCGGCTGAGACCGGGGGGTGGCAAACAGCTTGATCTTTATTGGGAACAGGATTCAGCAACTCACAAGCTCACAGCTTGCAGGGAGAACTACAACTACCCACCAGCACAAACCACACCTGCAGGGCATCACGAGGAGAGACTGGGTCATCCCACTGCTGGCCCCTTCAAGGGACCTCCCATGTACCACATCCCCGTCCTTTACTCGGGCAGCTCCCTCTTAGCTACTTAGATGTTCATCAGGCGCTACTTTAACTGGTGTGGAAGAAATAAAACTTCGCGTTGTGGTTGTATTAGAATTGGTAGAGCCATCTAGGTTTATTTAAAACTATACAAGTGATCACAGGGAGAGTTCTCAAAGGAACTCTGACCTCTACGAATTTACAAGCGTATTTATACTTTAGACAGTGAGAAAAGATGCAGGGTTCAGACAAAGCAACAGAAAGATGTTGCTCATTCATTTGTCACACGTAAGCAGTTTACTTATTTAGAAAAAAACACTATGTTTTGGGAACAGTTCACAGCTTCTGGCTCGGCGGAAAGGAGGAGGTTAACATCTGCACACAGACAAAACAAGGCATGAAGGTTTCTCCTTATCTTAGAACATTTTAAAACACATAGCATCAGTGTCAACACCTTTTTTCTTCTCTTTCTCTCTCCTCTTAGTCAAGTAAGAGGCCTGGTTAAACTTATTTCCACTTTCCCGCCTTTTGGGCCTTTTTGGCACAACATATTAGATATTTATAGCCATGAGCCTTTTAACTTCTAATTTTTCTTTCTTTTTACCTTTTCACTATTTTAACATACATATCACAAAAGTCATCCAATTAAGGGAGAAAGCAATCATGGGCACCCCTGTCATTGTACTAGGAGGCAAGTGGGGACATACCCAACATTTAGAAACATTTAAATCCTTTGCATATTGATAAGACAGTTGAAGAAAAGCATTTTGGTGAGCATGCCAGTGTGGGAGTGATCTTTTTGACCTGTTTTGAAGTCTAGTCTGATTTACAAAGTTTCTTTTAGCTGCTGAGTTTTTAAGTTCATATAAGAGGATCCAAAAGGAAAGACTGAGAAGTACCCAAGTCACGACTAATGTGGAATCAGAAAAAATATATGCCTTAAACTTTGATTATTTTAGTTATAAGATGACATAACCGCTTTGTGTAGAATTGCTGGCTCGGTACAGTAGAACAGATAAGGGCAAGTGTTTGTTCTTTGTAACTTTTCTGCAAATGCTTCGCTCACCGCGGCCTTGAAGGTAGAAAAAAAAAGTATGTACAAAGTAGATTTCCAGGTGCAAGAAGGAGGTTTGTGAACTAACCCTACCTCCCCCATAATTCCCATCCTGATAACAGCAAAGAAATAATGAAGTAATATTATAGCAGCTTTTCATGCTAATTTCACTATATGATCACGTGAGTTGTAAGCGACTGTTAAAAAGTATATAAGCCTCCTGATTTTGCTCTTGGGGGGGGGGACCCCTTCCAAGTGCTTGGGAAATCCATGTCACTTTGGAACTCCCCCTACAGCTGTAGTTTCTTTTGAATAAAAGCTTCTGCTGACCTGACCCAAAAGTAGTCTGTGTGTGTTTCCACGACACTAACCAACCCCACCTCGGGAACCAGGAACTAGGCAGAGGCCTTTTTCCTTTCCCGAAGGGCATAGTGGTGTCATTGGGGTACATTTTCTTCATTCTGTAGCGGTACATCCTCTTCGCTCTGTAGTGGCAAATCCTCTTCTCCAGTAGGCGCTTGGCTCACTACTGGTCTTGAGCTCTCTTGTTGGCAGGCGCTAGGCTCACTACCGGTCTGTGGAGGCTGATTACAAGGTTGATATGGAGGAGACCCTAAGTCTAACAGGGCTGATGTTTTCTTAGTGTGTGAAGCATGGATCCACAGTTGGAGTCCTTGACACTTTATTGCACTGTTGGCTGTCAGGAGTCCCTGGAATGGGCCTTTCCAGCGGGGTTCCACCGATGACTTCCGTTGATGGACTTTTACATGGACCCAGTCAGCAGGCAGGATGGAATGGCAGGGCTCATCTGCTTCCTTGGGGACAGTTGCTTGTACCTGTGAATGAAAAGCCTTAACACACTTCATTAGTGCCGTACAGTAGTCTAGAATAATATCATCAAGTAAATGTATATTGCAAAAGTGAGAGGCAACAGGTGGTGAGGCAGGGAGCCTCATGGGTCTTCCCATCAGGATTTCATGTGGGCTAACTCCAGTGTTTCGATTCACAGTAGATCTCATACTCATAAGGGCTATGGGAAGTGCATCTGGCCATTTCAAGTGAGTCTCAGCACAAATTTTGGCCAGTTTATTTTTTTAAATGCCATTTTGGCGTTCCACTTGGCCTGAGGCCTGTGGATGGTACGGGCAATGAAAGTTCTGCTGGATTTGCAGGACTTCGCAGACTTCTTTCATTACCTGCCCAGTAAAATGAGTTCCTGTATCAGAGTTTATGGATAAAGGAATACTAAACCTTGGAATAAAGTCTCTGAGCAACTTTTTGCTCACAGTGATGGTATCAGCTTTTGCACATGGGTAGGCTTCTACCCATCCAGAGAACATACATACAATAACAAGACCATATTCATAAGAACAACATTGCTGCATTTGAATAAAATCTATTTGTAAATTTACAAACGGCCCCCAAGGTGGGGGATGTGCTGCTTTTCTGTTTTTACAGGTTTTCCCTAATTTTGGGCTTGACAAATAGGGCAGGTATAACAGTATTGTTGAGCCACAGATGAACAAGTTGGAGCAAATCAATCAAGCTTAACAGCTTCTATCATCCCCGCTTTGCTCATGTGTGCTATGCCGTGGTGTATGCGAGCAAGATAGGGAAGAAGGACCGTTGGGGCAAACAAGTGGCCATCCGGGGAGCGCCACAAATGGTCAGGGTGTAACAAACGCCCAGCCAGTCTCCACGTATATTTTTCTGGTTCTGGAGCCTGATCTTGGAGGAGGGCAACGTCATGAAGATTTGCCAATGGAGACTGGTTAGTTGAGACAGACAAAAACACAGGTGTAGCCTGAGGAGTGGAAATAGCCACAGCTTTGGCAGCGGAGTCTGCCAGAGCATTTTTACGTGTAACATTATCATAAGGTTTGTGGTGAGCTTGGCATTTTATAATAGCAACAGCAGAAGGTAACTGTAAAGCATTTAACAAGGCATTTACATATGGCCCATTACTAATTTTGGCACTTCTTGACATGAGGAAGCCTCGTTGCTTCCAAAGTTGACCATAATCATGTACAATACCAAAGGCATAGCGAGAATCGGTGTCAATATTAACAGAGGTACCAGAGGCTAGGGTGCAAGCCCTGGTAAGGGCCACAAGCTCAGCAACTTGAGCTGAATACACATTGGGCGAGTGATGGCTTTCTATAACATCACATTGGGAACATACTGCATATCCTGCAACAAGAGAACCTTTTGAGTTTCTTTGACATGACCCATCAACATAAAATACTAGATTTGGGTTTTGCAAGGGGGTGTCCTTTAGATCAGTGCGGGGCATTGTTAGGTGGGCAGTAACAACAATACAATCGTGGGGTTCACCATCTAAAGGAGTAGGCAACAGGGAGGCAGGGTTTAAAACAGGGCATCTAGTGAAAGTAATATTTCCAGCAGAAAGAAGCAAAATGTCATACTTAGTCAATCTAGCATTTGAAAGGTATTGAGTTTCAGTTTTTAGTAAAAGGGCTGCTACAGCATGTGGGACAGCAACAGTAAGGGGAGAACCTAATACAAGGGTACAGAACAGTTCAACAGTAATAGCAGCTACAGCACGAAGACATGGAGGAAGTCCGGCTGCAACTGGGTCAAGAGCAGAGCTATAATAAACAATGGGACGGTGCTTGTCTCCATGCGCACAGCAAGTGCAAATCCATCTTTTTCATGATAAAAAAGAATAAATGGTTTGGTATAATCAGGAAGGCCTAGGGCATGAACTTGCGACAGAGCTTGTTTAATAGAGGCAAAAGTAGCTTCGGCTTTTGAAGTCCAGGGCAAAGGCTCAGAGGTATTAACAAGAGTCAGGTTTTGCAGTGGCTTGACTATAGAGGCATAGCAGAAATATCATGACCCAAATAGTGGACACGAGGGAGACAAAGTTGTAGCTTTTCTTTAGATGCCTTATAGCCTTTTAGGGCAAGAAGGTGAGAAGAGTTAAAGAATCAGCTTTAGGGCGTTTAGGTTGTAGCCGCGTTGGTCTAAGGATATAGGCAGACAAGGTTCTTTGGGTGAATTTGATATCTTTTATTAGACCAACCCAAATGGTTGGAGAATAGTTATTAAGCAAGCTTTCGGGTTCAAAAACCCTTCGTCAGGCTAAGGAAGCTGCAGGAGTTGGTGCGTGCTCTTCCTGGATGGAATGAAAAGTAAAGAAGCCAGGGGCTGGGCTGGGCTGGGCGGGGGAGTCAGTTGCCAGGCAGATTATAATGTATCAAAAATCCAATGTCTATGTTTAGTCCCTGATCTCCAGTATCCAGCTGGTTGATGAAATGGAGCTCATGGGCTCGTCTCTGGGAAGTGTTGTGTAAGTTCCCCTTGAGGATCAGGACTGAGAGATCTCTCAGTGTGCAAGGATTGCACTTTTTGGTTGGACGTGTGCACTGCCAAATGCAACCAATGGAACATGAGCTGGAGTCTTCCGCACTTTCCCTTGCAAAGGCTTTGCTACATCTGCTGGGATAATGTTTGCTTCTGCTCTAGGATCTCACTTCAAAGCAACTGGCAAGCCAGCGATCACGACTGTGCTTTACCAGGCATTCTGGCTATGAAAGCTCTGTGAAAGCCACCTTGCAGCCATTAGGACCATATATAGGGCACTGGCTCCTTTTGCAGATTTTTTACCCTCTGCCTTTGATTTGCACATTTTTGCAAAGTGGTTCACTCCCAAGCATTTGTAACAAGTTTCTCCAAAAGCTGGGTAGCACCGAGACTTGTGTGTGCTTCCACACCTTCTGCAGGCTCTGCCTTTGTTAGCTTCATTGGTCACCTGTGCAGCAAGCTCGCTAATGCTTTTGCAAAGTGCTCTGGCAGCTTGGCTTTTGATCCCCTGTATGCATGCTTGCTTCTGCAGACATAACTCGGGCCTGAGCACTTGTGAGAGCCTTTGCTCTGCGGATATCCACAGGCTGCGCTAGGGTGAGGGAGGGATTTAGCTGAAGCCTTTCTTTCAGGTTGCAGGCAGTTATGCTGAAGACAATTTTGTCCTGCAGCACAACATCCTCAGCAAGTGCAAATTCACAATGCTGCGCTCTGCTTCTGAGCTCCCTTACAAAATCACCTATGCCTGCAGCCTCACATTGTAGCTAAGTTTCCAGGATTGCTACCTTTCAAAGACAGGGTTTTTCCTGGGTTTGCAGTACTTTTTGAATTCTGCAAGCACCTCAGGAAGAGTTTTGACACCCCTTGCATGTTGGTGTCAGCTTCTAGGGCTTTATCCCCAGTGCAGAGAAGCATGACTGCAATTTTATAATCCTCTGCCTCTTCTGCAGCCTTTGTGACTGCAAGGTGTAATCGAAGCCTCTGTTCCCATCTCCTCCAATCTCCCCAAGATTTCCAGTGAAGGAGGATGCTGGTGGAAGTTTGAAATGCTCCATGTTTTTCTTGGAATGAACGCTGCAGTCCCCTTAATCAGAATGCCCGTGACTCGACCGAGAGACGGGTCACTTGTGACACTGTACAGTGTTTGCTGTATGCCACCGGGTCCCAGGGACGGGGTACTCGCTCAGACCTCTGCGCCTTTGGGGCCCCATCCTCCAGTCACCATTCAGCAGAGACCAGTGGAGTGGTAGATGGCTTTATCTTGATTAGGAACAGGATTCATCAACTCACATGCTCACATCGTGCAGGTGTGGTAAAAATGTATCTTGATCCCTTATTCTCACTCTACAGGGCCTCATAGCTGAACTGTGAGGTGTTTCTTTTTTCCTCCTGCAGTAGATAAGCAGTGTCATAATAAGAAACAGTCCAGGCAATGCTCGTTTTGAGATAAGTTTCAAGGTTTCTTGTTAGAGCACATAAATTTCGTAAACATCATACACGCTCATTACCCTAGAGTTACACCAAAACACAAGGTTACTAACGGGCACACAGTTCAGAACTGCGCATGTGGCAGGCCTTTTTGCCGCAGTTCCATGTTAGGACTACGCATGTACTAAACTTTGCAGAAAAATGTAACCAATTGCAAATTGCCACGCTGGAATCTATTGTTCATGTTAGCTATAAAAATGGAACCTCGGGCAAGGCTCGGGGTCGACTTTGCTTTGAGCAACTGAGCTCCCTTGTCGATCTGTTTGCAAACAATAAACTCGAGTTGGACCCAGCCTGAGTGTGTGACTCTCTCCTTGAGGTAAATTGGACAAGCCTCCGGGGGCACGAAACTAGCAGTTTGTGCAACACAGGGAGAACTACAACTCCCCACCACCACAAACCGCACCTGCAGGGCATCACGGGGGAAGACTGGGTGGTCCCACTATTGGCCCCTTGAAGGTACATATCATATACCACAAACAATGCTCGCATCCAAAGGGGTGTGATGGTGAAGCCTAAAGAGCTTGCCCAGGCTTCCCCAGCAGAGACGGGGAGGCCTGGCCAGGGACAGAGGAGTGCACATGCCCTCTAATCTGTCCCGGCCTCCCCTGGCACACTACCTCTATGCAAATCCCAATTTGATCCTGCTCAAGGACCTGCCCTCGGGTGCTGGGGACCACGGCCCCAGGAGCTGAGCTTCCATGCTTGGCTCTGGGCTCCCTTCCTGCAGCACCATGACCGCCCTGGTCAGGGCTCTGCTCATCCTGGCCCTGCTCCCCCACGAGTGCTTGGGGCAGGACTGGGGCTGGCAGCAAGGGTAGAGTCAGGAACCCTGGTGCCCAGTGCCAGGTGCCCCAAAGCCAGGTTGGGGCAGGTGAGGGGGACTTCTGGAGGCTGTGGGGAGAGACCCGCATCCCATGGACATCCCCCTGCTCCCCACAAGCAGTCCAACCCCAGCCCTGACCCTCCAGCCTCAGCTTAGGCCACACCAGCCCTCTGGGCCACCTCTAGCCCCAGCTCCTTCTCCCACGGCCCAGCCCCTGCAGCTTCCCTGCCACCAGCACCCTCTGCCACTGAGGCTCTTTCCTGGGCCTGTCTCCAGGAGCAGGAGGTGCTGGACTGTGAGGGGACCTTGTGAAGGTCAAGTGAGGCAAATTCAGAGCCACAAACACCTGATATCTGCTGGCATCTTCTGGCCCCGCCAAGGCTGGTGTGGTAAAAATGTCTCATGATCCCTTATGCAAGCTGCACGAGGCCTTACGGCTGAGTTGTGGGCTGCTTTTTCTCTTTTTTTTCCTCCTGCAATAGATAAGCAGTGTCATAATAAGAAACAGTCTCGGCAACGCTCGCTTTGTGATAAGGCTCAAGGCTTCTTGTTAGAACACATAGATTAATGCTTACTCTGCACATAAATTTTGTAAACATCATACTCGCTCATTGCCCTAGAGTTACACCAAGACACGAGGTTACTAAGGGGGGCCCACAGTTCAGAACTGTGCATGCGGCAGGCCTTTTGCCGCAGTTCCGTTTTAGGACTACGCATGTACTAAACTTTGCAGAAAAATGCAACCAATCACATATTACCACGCTAGAATCTATTGTTCATGTTAGCTATAAAAATGAAACCTCAGGCACGGCTCGGGGTCGACTTTGTTTTGAGCACTGAGCTCCTTTGTCGAACTGTTTGCAAACAATAAACTCGAGTTGGACCCAGCCTGAGTGTGTGACTCTCTCCTTGAGGTAAATTGGACAAGCCTCCAGAGGCACGAAACTAGCAGTTTGTGCAACACTGGGGCTGGCAGGGGGGGTCTAGGGGTTTGGGCCCCCACCACCCCTGCGGACCAGCACAGTGCAGTCCTGGGGGAAGCTGCTCTTGCTTATCACCACCCTGCCAGGTAAGTCCACGTCTCGCTGCCCTAAAATATCCCAAAGTGTTGAGATCCCAGAGACCTCGGCACAGGGTGAGCCTGAGCAGGGGATCCTCCAGGTCCCCCAACATCTTCCCATGTGCTCAGGCAAGGACTGGCACGATGCTTATTCTTACCCTTTCTTTGTTATAGAAATCTGATCTCGGATCTGGAGGGGGAGTTCAGATGCCCGGCATCGGGTTCGGGTTTGGGGCCAGGGGTGGAGATGGTCTCTGCACCTCTCTGCAAAGCCTCTGGACTCACCTTTTGCAGCAACTCCAGAAACCAGCTCCATCAGGTGCCCGGGGAGCAGCTGGACATAAGTAGCCTGAGAGCGGTGGACAGAGGGTCTTCCCAGCTGCCATCAGGAGGTCATCACAACTCAACACTAGCCCTGCTCCCCAGATGGGGGTAATTTTGGGAGTGCCAGGCACGCCTACACGAGACGTTTACTGCGCACTTGCCTAATGAACCGCACAGCCTGTCCATGCGTCTTTGAAAGAGCACCAAACTAATCTCTGCAGCAGGGTAGGACTTGTAAATACACAGCTGCAGAGCTTTTTTGTGCACAGCAGCACACAAGTAGACCTTTCCAGCTGGCTGTGGCACACGGGTGCTTCTGTGCTGGGGCTGTCTGCCAGCGAGACCCGCGCCAAAGCACCCTCATGCCCCAGCCAACCCCTCTGAGCACATTGAGCCCAGTCGACCCCCTGGCTCCCCTGCCACCTAGCGCTGCTGTGACTTGGCTCAGTGTGCTGTGATCTGGGTGCACTTGCAGACACACACCCAGGAGCTTTGCCCCCTAAAGACCTGTGTAAACGCTCCCACTGAATCTCCTATGCTGTAGACAAGACCTCCTGTCCCGGGTCTAGGGGAGTCCTTGGAAGCAGCACATTCATTTACTAAAGCCTTCATATTGCTCTGCCTTACACCAAGGCTAGGGAAAGGACCTGTATGGCTCCATGATACAGGGAACACAGTAAGAGAGGAAATGAGACTCGGGCTGCCTGCCTTCTCCAGGACACATCGATTTTAATATTTGAAGGTTGGTGGCCTGTAGATATTTGGACAGTTCTCCAGCACCTTGGCTCCCTGGCCCCAGGCCTAATTTAGGATGGAGATGTGGTCCATGTCTTTACAGAGCAGAAAGATCCCAACAAAAAATTTGCATGAGACGAGCCATTGCAGCGCTGGCTAGCTGTGGCAACAAGCCACGAAAGGGAAACCGCTTTAGCATTCTTTGAGGCACATTTTGTTTCTTAAGGACATTTTTCACGTTCCAAGCCAAATCAGCCCAATGAAGTCCAATTCAGTGAGTCAGTTCAGACCCGTAAGTGGCCCTACAACCAGCAGGCCCAAGCCCAGAGGCTTGGTGTTCAGATGCCCCCAAATTTCGCCTGTCCTCAGCCATATGGCTGCAGAAGCAAGCGAGGGAGGAGCCTCCCATGTCCATAAAGTGGGCTTTAAGCCGCAACACCTTGGCGGGTACTAAACCACGCCAGAAGAACAGTTATCCCCAGGAACGCTTAAGGAAATCTGCCTGCATGGACCCAGATCCATGGTGTTTTCCCTGCCAGGAGCAGCCTCTCTGTAGCCTGCTGGAGCACCCCATTTGCTCCCCCTTCCTGGGATCTCTGCCGGTATCAGGCCGGGGAGCTGCACCTCAGAAGGCAAAGCTCCCACATGGACAGTACCGACGTAGAAAGAGGAATGGGATCTGCCATCTGAAACCTGAGCCTGTTCTAGCCTCCGGAAGGCCTCAGCCTCCTCTGGCAAGTAAAAGGGAAAAACCCTCGGGGAAAATGGAAAGCAATGACTAGGTAAATGGGCAGAAGGAACTGCTAAACCAAACCCGAGCAGGTTCTTTGCAGTGAAGGCCTCAGGTGAGTCCGCAGCAAATTTCAGAAGAAGTTGCAGCACTAATAAATTCTCCCATCTTTTTATTACATGTTACACACCTACTCAATGGTGGCTTTTACTAACACACACATAGCGGGAGATGCATTCTTCCCCTACGTGTGCAAAACTGTCCATGTGGCAGGGGCCGCTGAATGACTGATCTGTACTGAAGGTCACGAAAGTGGGCACTTGTATTTGGAGCGGACGTCACTGTGTGCTCTGTCCATTTGGAAGGCAAGCATTTCCCAATCATTCTCACTGAACCAGTCCTGAGGTTTCTTTGTGAGGAAGCCTTGACATTTTTGGCACGCCTCACGGATGCCTTTCTTGAAGCTCTTCCTCGAGCGGTCAGTGGCATCAAGGGCATCGGGGCAGTTGGCACGATTCTCTCGGAGGCGCTGCTGGAGGGCATGTTCCTTAGCAGGGCTTTACAGCACTTGAGATTGAACCTCTTCCTTGGTTGCGTCTTTGTTGACATGGTTTTGTGGCCGTACGGATGGAGACGATGGAACGGCTCAAACAAGGATCTATCGGGCTCCTTTGGGGCTGGTCTTCTCCTCGTTTTCTTCTCATGCCCCACCTGAGAGAGCTGACGACAGGGATTCAGCAGAACCGGAGGATTGTTCAAATTGGAGTGGGCCGTGACGGGAGCGCTTCTGCTGCGCCCATGCTGGCCTCTATCGGGCTCTGGTCAGACCGCAGTTGGAGTACTGCGTGCAGTTCTGGGCACCGCACTTCAAGAGGGATGCGGATAACCTGGAGAGGGTCCAGAGAAGGGCCACTCGTATGGTTAAGGGCTTGCAGACCAAGCCCTACGAGGAGAGACTAGAGAACCTGGACCTTTTCAGCCTCCGCAAGAGAAGGTTGAGAGGTGACCTTGTGACTGCCTATAAGTTCATCACGGGGGCACAGAAGGGAATTGGTGAGGTTTTATTCACCAAGGCACCCCCGGGGGTTACAAGAAATAATGGCTACAAGCTAGCAGAGAGCAGATTTAGATTGGACATTAGGAAGAACTTCTTCACAGTTCGAGTGGCCAGGGTCTGGAACGGGCTCCCAAGGGAGGTGGTGCTCTCCCCTTCCCTGGGGGTCTTCAAGAGGAGGTTGGATATGCATCTAGCTGGGGTCATCTAGACCCAGCACTCCTTCCTGCCTATGCAGGGGGTCGGACTCGATGATCTATTGAGGTCCCTTCTGACCCTAACATCTATGAATCAATGAATCTATGAATTTACAAACCACCTAGTTGTCCACCCTGTTCAATGTAGTCTAGCTCTGCCTTAGTTAAGGAGACCCAGGAGGTTTATATGTGGGGCCTGTGATAACAAATGTATTAATGATGTCAATTGTCTTGCATTGCCAGGTCCATTTGCCTTGATATCAAAGCTTTCGTGTTTCAGTTCCTTTCCCACGCTTTTCAGTTCTTTTCGCACACTCCGAAATGGCCTTCTTGGACATAAGCCTTGGCCTAGGGGGGTCATCAAGTTCCTCAAACTTTGGTAGTGAATTGAATATAGGCAGTATTCTGTAGACTCTTTCTTTAGCCCTTCAATGTCGAGGCTGAGGAGGAGGGGTATGAGATAGAAGAGACAGCCAAGGAACATGAGTGCGTCTGCAAGTACCTGTCATCATTCTCAATGCTTCATTCAGTTGCTTTGTGATGATTACATCACATTGTACATGCTTGTTCAGGAAAAGAAATCCATGCAGCTGTGCGCACAAGTGCTGTCCTTCAATCCAGTTGGGCGCTGTTCGTGCTGTGCGCTAGGGTGTGGACAGTCCAGGTTGCCAACCTCAGTTCTGGATTCAGATGGATCCCAGAAAGGTGACATGACATGGGCTCTTTAATGTGCCTTTTCTAGTGCCCTCCACACACAGGGGAGGACAGTTCATCTGAAATAGGCCTGCTCGGGCATAATTGCAGCTGCCTAATCACACTCCTGTCTCAGTTCCAAGTACAAAATAACCATCGTATGGTCATTGTCTCGGTATGCAAAGGTCCGTGACGAGAGGCAGGTCCGTGACTAGGGGCTTCGGGTAATCGCTAGAGTGTGCCCCCGTCGCCACTCACCCATCACCGTGGGACTTGCTATTGAAGCAACAGGCTTGTGCACGTCTTCTCTTAACGTGGGGATGAAATGGCACAACAGCAACCAGACAGTACTTCTCAGGAGGGAAACCTGAATCCCATGGAAAGGAAAACCGAGAGCACTGAGGATATCTTCTGCTGACGCCTACATCTGCCTCTGCCACCATCATGAAATAGTCTCGCTTCATCGGCATGTTCCACCATCAGTCACTTTTATCTTTATTTTTGGATCACTCTTAGCCTGGCAAGCTCGCTCTCCACTTTGCAAACACAGGTGACCCTGGCAGAAGTACAGAACCGCAGACAGCATCACTCTTGATGTCAACTATAGCAGACAAGCCTCTCTCCATCACATCACAGTTGCGATCCTTGTGAGGATGACTTGGCAGGACACACCTCTGCCTATGAGCAAGAAAAAGAAAGCAGAACAAACAGCCCGCATGAGTGAAAACCCCTGCGATTTCCACATCAGGACAATGAAGCCCTTTCTGCAAGGCACTTGGGTGGGCTCATTCTGTGCAGCTTTCTTCATGTAGCCATTGTTAGTAGCCAGCATACTGCGGACTACATGTACACAGACACTTGCCCATCACTCTAAGCTTTGGGAAAGGCTCTTGTGGGGTTGGTGCTTGCAGGAGGAGAGGCCAGAACTGGAGCAGGATACTCAGCAAAAGAGAAAAAGTGTAAAACGCAAGCTCCTCTCCCACGCCAGCCACAGCCTTCCCACTGTAAGCATTGGTCACAGCTTAAACAGTGCCCCAGTGTCCCTCCCCAGCCCACTTCAGAGATGAATGCATGCCCGTGTGCAGGGTGGCACTGGCACTGGCAGGGCTAACTGCCAAGCCCAAAGTCTGGGGCCTTGCGTTGCAGCACCCCACTACGACTGGGATTTCCTCAAACTCCCCATGCAGCAAAGTGCATATTAGGAGAGAGCAAAACTGACAGATGATCAGCCTAGACCCTCTGTGCTCCTTCAAGCTCTCCAGCATACTTGGGAAGACCTGAGACACTGAGCAACACTCCCTCTCCCCAGCAGGTCCTGTCCTCCATGGTCAGGTCCATGTTAGTATGTCAGCGTAGGAAGTACTGTATTTTTCAAAATACAACATTCCCGCTTTCCAAACAAAAAACAAAAAAACCAGCACTGCTGGCAATCCCACTGCTTGCTACGTGCAAGCCAGAGGGTGAGAACAGTTCCTGCCAGAAGCAAAAGACCACTCTTCATGTGATCTACGGGGTGCGGAGCAATGAGCGGGTTCAGGCTCCGTACCGTGCTCCCCAGTTAGGTACTACAAGTCACGATTTTTATTTGCATTATCCTGCTCGACTTGAATGTCACTCATTCTGTACGTGAACCTTTCCAAATGAAAAGACCAGTGTCGTGGTAACACATGCAGCATACTTTTGGGTCAGGTCAGCAGAAGCTTTTATTCAAAAGAAACTACAGCTGTAGGGGGGATTCCAAAGTGACATGGATTTCCCAAGCACTTGGAAGGGGTTCTCCCCCAAGAGCAAAATCAGGAGGCTTATATACTTTTTAACAGTCGCTTACAACTCACGTGATCATATAGTGAAATTAGCATGAAAAGCGGCTATGACATGACTTCATTACTACTTTGGTGTAATCAGGATGGGAACTTATGGGGGAGGCGAGGTTAGTTCAGAAACCTCCTTCTTGCATATGGAAATCAGAGTTGTACATACTTTTTGCTATCTTCAAGACTGCGGTGAGGGAAGCAGTTGCAGAGGAGTTACAAAGAACAAACACTTGCCCTTATCTGTTCTACTGTACAGAGCCAGCAATTCTCCACAAAGCGGTTATGTCATCTTATAACTCAAATGATCAAAGTTTAAGGCATTTATTTTTTTCTGATTCCAGTCCCCACTTTGAGACTATTTAGTCTCTCTTTAGCCTTAAACTTCCATTCTCATGAGCCCCTCTATTTCATCATGCAGCCTTTCATGTTTTCTTTCAATTTGCTCACACTTTTGTAACACCATTATTCTAGACTCTGCCGTGGGTTTTCTTGCCTTGCTAAAGCTTCTCCTGCTGGCTTTCACGCAGCGGAGGATCAGTTGCACAAAGACATAAAACATTGTCAGCACTATCAAGACAAACAATATTCCATACAGGATTTTCTTGCCAAGGGCCCCGAAATCGGGGAGCCAGGAGGTTAGCCAAGACCACATTTCTTCTAGACCCCAGTCAGTATTTTTTGAGGCCACTTGATGTAGGACCCTTAACTGATTTCGAATTTTACGAATGTCGGTTTCTATTCGCATGTCCTGATTGACATAGACACAACAGGTGGAGTTTACTAAGGCACATACTCCTCCCTGGAATACTAATAGGTAATCTAGGGCTATGCGGTGTTGTATAGTTACTTGTGAGATCTGGGAGATCTCTTCTTGCAGAGCATGAATTACATCCGCAGTGGCATTTCCCATAGCTTCCATTGTGGCTGAAATGTTAATTATGGCTAGTTCCAATTCTCTTACTCCAAGCCACGGTATGAAGGTTCTAGGAAATTGATGGAACCCTGTGTTTATGGTAGCTAAAGGGTTAACTGCCCTTTCCATGTGATGGTTGAAATTTTTTACTTGTTCCAGATATATTGCACTATGCATTTCGAAACCAGGGATAACACGTCCAAGAGTACGTGCCGCCACCCAATTCCAGGGGAAGATTTTATGAGCCCTCTTGCCGCAGAGCCAGTAAAGGCCCGGGGCAGAAAGGGTAGTCAAATCTGGACAGGTGTTGTGCCATATCCGGCACATTCGATTGATATGCATTGTATAGGACGGACCACGTTCGGCTGCTATCCAGCTGGACCGAGATATATTACAAGAAGTAAAATTGGAGTGAATGTCAAATTCCGATCTGTTTGCAATGAGAGCAACATGAGGTTCCTTAGACAAGTTGTAGACCATGAATCCTGTACAACTGAGAGAGGGTACTTTACCCAACAGGATTCCACTGGTGCTATTAGGGCTATAATAAAGAGTAGTTAGGCAATGAGGGTAGTGTCCTACAGGTGTGGCTTTATTATAAGCTCCGGTGTTGTTGGATCTGTAACAGAAAGGCGCCTCTACTCTTGGGGAGATTATCCAATTAGCAGGGGCGCCCCTCCATTCCTTAGGAGCGGACCGATGGGCAGCTAACGAATAGTGTCTAACAAAGCTACCGTTTATTTTTCCCCATTCCTGGAGGGATATTGGCACTCCGATCATTGGGATTCCTTGGTGTAGGTGCGCTGGGCTGTGAGAGCATATCCAGCAGTCACTTTTATTTCCAGCTTGAGCCACCGTAAGGGAGAAATGCAAATACAAATTTTTCTCCCACCCAACTTAGGTGATACTAAGATACCCAAGTGTGATATATAAGGATATCAGTGCCATTTTTAGAGACGGGAGGGACAAAGAATTTCAACAACGAACATAACCAGCACGAGTAAGAAAAAGAACACTACCAGCCAAACCCAGGATGGCAGCCAAAGTCTTTTTTCGTCCTCTGGGCTCAGGTTACCTAAAGGACTGATAACGTCGGCTCTTGGTCTTGATCGAGGTGGTGATCTTCCGAGTGGGAGCATTCACTTTCTTCGAGGCCGAAGATGATATCTTTGTTCTTCAACTGATGAATCTGGCTGGGCTGAGGTGTTGGGTTCAGGGGAGAGGTTACTAGCACTTGCACCCTGATGCTCCTCACTTGCCTGAGTGAGGTCCTGAGGGTCTTTGTCCTTGGCCTCAGGGAAAGGTCCCAGCCTTGGTTGGAATTCAGCTGCTTCGGGGTCCAATGGAGGTGATACCTTTTTGCAGTGTAAGGCGTGAGTCCACATTTGGTGACCTTGGCAACAAACAGCAGAATTAGTCAGAAGTACCTGGAAAGGTCCCTTCCATCTGGCTTGAAGTGCGTTTTTGCATTGATAGACCTTTACGTAGACCCAATCTCCTGGTTCGAGGTTGTGACAGGGAACATCCGGTGGTTGAGGTAAGGCTTCTTGGACCTGGGCTGCAGCCTGATGTTGAACCGGTTGTTGCTGATGTGGGAGTCTCAGGACAGCAGGGTTCGAACAAAGGTCAGCGATATCCTCTGCTGGCTCTGGTGGTGGGGGCGCCCCAGACAATGCTGGATACATCAGAGCGGTGGCCGGCATGTAATTTGGGGGAGCAGCCAGTTTCTCCCGAACAGCTTTGAACTGCTGTTTTAATTTTTCTTGAGAGTCTTTTAGACTTCTAGTTTGAGATTCTGTCCGCCTTTTGGACATTTCATCATACCAATAAAAGTATGCGTCCCACTGGTTTTGTGGTCTTTTGGATCCACGGGACTCTAAAGCCCCTCTTAAGTGCACTATTTTATCCCGATCCAATGTTCCTTCCTGTGGAAAATGCTTCACGGGATCATCCCTAGTATCCCAGTTCCACTTATCCAGGTACTTGCAAGCCTCGGGAGAATAGTGTGTGTACATGAAGTACGCCAGAGTCCCCTTAGGGGGCACGGGAACTTGCTTAGACTGACTTGTTCCCATTTTCAGTCACACAGGGAGACGTAGGAGAGGCTTATTTAGGATGTCCGGGCCGCTCAGTGCCTTGCCCTGCAGTTTTTCACCGCCTAGACAAAAGGCTTCTGACCCGACACCGGCTCATAAAACGGAAATGGGGAGGGAAACACAAGAGGGATCCTTTCACTCCTGCTCTCGGCAGAAGCTACTGGGACAAGGGGTTTGGAAAAGACAAAATCACTCAGACGCCCTGTCCACTGGGTCAGGAGGTTCCAGCTGGGCTCCTTGCTTTTGACGCTACCTTTTTAGGCAGAATCGGGGCAGCTAGACCCAGCCTTAGTCCCAGACCTGGTCAGTGGCTCATTTTTCTAAATACACACACACACACATTCATTCAATAGCCAGAGAGAAAAAGACCAAATCACTGGGAAGCCCTGTCCACTGGGTCACGAGGTTCCAGTTGGGCTGCCTTGCTTTCAAAACTGCCCTGTCAGGCAGAATTGGGGCGGCTGAACCCAACCGTAGTCTCAGACCTGGTCAGTGGCTCATATTTCTAAATACACACACACGCGCATTCATTCAGTCAGCCAGACCTCCTCCCCCACACCGCCTTAGCTAATTAACTACAAGCCCCATGTGCTGTTGGATGAAGGTGCTTCAAACTCTTTCTCCCTGAATAAAATGTACGTTACCAGGCACAAAATTGGATCCTTTACCAGACAGAAACGTTTAGCCGGCAGTAAGGTTCAGACTGACCTGGGTCTTGTCATTACCCCTGGTGACACGTCGGCATGACGATCTTGTCTTTTCTTCTCTCTTAGGTGTCTGATGAGAATTGAGACCCCAAGCATTCTGCTTCTGCCTTTTATGTTCAACTTCACAGCTCAACAGGTAATGGAAGTTAAATGGCTCATACTGGGCAGCCAAGTAAGGCAACGATGCTGCAGAAGCCAGATGGGTGTGAACTGCTTCCCTGGGCATGCTGGCCTTGGGGAAAACCACCAGATCCCTCCTGGCTGGGAGGAGAGCATCTAACAAGTTGACAGTGTCCCAGTAGAAGCTCCCGGGGGCTCCTCCATCTGCAAGCCCACTTTTCACCCGTTGCAGCCAAGCCCTTGGCCAATGGGCGAGGCTCCACTGTTCGCCGTGACACTGGATGCTTGAATGTCGCCGGGCCACCTGAGTGGCAGTGCTGAGGTGAGTCGGGCGGGGACCTGTGACAAGGTTACATGAGAGTGAGGGGGCAATCTCAACATGAGGACTACCAAGCCTGTCTGTTGGAGTGCGCGGGCCCAAGGCAAGGACACAAGAGAAGAGGCTGCAGAAAACTACAAGGAGTGAGAAGCCACGTACATGCTCAGATAGGCAGAGGCACCAACGCTGTCATCCCATGGACCCATCCCGGCAGATCGGGCAGGGGAGGATGCAGGGAGGAGACGACAGGGGTGGGCAGGGAGGGGAGGAGTGCAGGGCTTCACCTTCTTAGGGTGAAGCAGCATGGGAGCACCCAGGCGAGCTGGAACCTGCGGGAGAAGGGCACAGTCAGGGAACGCTCAGTGTGGGGTCCTTCTGCTCACCCCCGGGAACAACCACGGGGTAAGGGAGCGTCTCCCCAGCAGGGAGCAGGATGTTGCTCTCACACATGGCTCAGTGGGGCTTTCTGTCCCAGCAGGCCTGGCCTGGGCCAGAAACTCTGATTCCCGGGATGAACCCCTGGCAACAGGGTCCTGAGGCCCAGAGGTGGGCAATGAGGGGCCAACCCAGGAGATAGCTGGTCCATGCAGGGCACTAGGGCCCTGGCAGAGAGGTGGCATGGGTCATCCTGAGCGGCCTGGAGGAAGGGGGCACCCGATCATCATGTGGGCTGGTGGAGGGGCAGCCCCTCAGGCCTGGGTCTGGTTGGGGTGCAGGGGGGAAACTCACCTCCTTGCTGCCCCCGACCTTCTCCTCCTCCCCTTTGCCACAGTGTCAGCCCTGCAGGTGGGACGCAGAGACACTCGTCATCTCTCCCATTCACCCCATGCCCCCAGGCTCCGGCCACTGCCACCACCCCATGCCCAGGCCTCCCCTCTCACCATCACTGCCTTTGTACCAGGGACCGGCCCTGGGTGTCTTGTCAGACCCACCTCCCTTCCTCCCTGTGTGCTGCCTGCACCTAGCTCTGGTTCCTGGCTGCCGTCTGGACATACACAACAGGGACGACTCCCAGCACAGAGAGCCCAGGCCTGCAGCACCCCTGTCCCAGCCTTGCCCCACCTAGACACCCAGGACGCTGGAGGAACTTGCGGGCAAGTCACTTACTGAAAACACACTAGTCATACCCTTTCAGTCACCTCTTCCCTTCCTGGGCTCCTGGCCCCCACCCCGTCCTTCTCCTAACCTGCGAGACCCTTCCCAGGACCAGGAACGGGCTCCTGGCTCCAGCCCTCCTTCAGCTCCCCTACTGATCCCACGCTCACAACCTAACGCTAGTGAAAGCATCATGTTTGCCGGATGTAGGGCCACTTATGGTTCTGGACTGACTCACGGAGCTGGCTGATCTGGCTTGGAGCATAAAACATTTCTTTAGAAAAAACCCCAAAAAACTAGGAACATCATCATACCTTTCCCCCTGTCTTGTCGTCTTTGGACCCTGCAAGGCTTTGGTCCACAGGGGCAGGGGGTCACAGCCCACGTCTACCAGGCAGAGGGCCCTTGTCTGTGTGGAGGCATCCTGATTTTGGGGGCCCTCTGCCTGGGTGCTGGCTTCCACAGTGGGGGGAGCACTTGTGTGCGTCCCGGCCTCAACCCCCTGGGAGGGGCGTTTCCGCCTGATTGCACAAGAATCAAATGTTCAGAGATGGATCATGGACTGAATTCAAGCCCAACAGGCCCTTTGATGGAAGCACTCCCTGACCTGCAAAGACCCCTGCTCCCAGCCCCGCCAGCCTGCCCTGCAGGGGGAACGCTGCACGTGACACCCCCAGCACCCCCACACACTAACAGTATAAAAAGCATCAAACCTCTCCCTGTGCCCCAGTCCTTTCGGACAGCGGCGAGCCTCTGTTTGTGTGCTCACCACTGTCCTGGCCAGGGGTTCCCCCTGGAAGCCCGCATCGGTCAGGCAGAGGGCCCTGGTCTGGGTACCGGCGTGCTCGTGGCGCAGGCCCTCTGCTTCGGTGCTGGCCTCCACGATAGTGGGCGGGCACTCCCCACGACCCCCTCCACAGGAGGCTGTTGCAAATGAAAAAACAGTGGCAGTGAGGACAAAATGCAAGCCCCTGGTGCAGTGCTGGCAACCTGGCGGAGTACGGGAGAGGGGACAGCAGCCACGAAGCAAGGGAGGTCGGTGCAGCACAGACCCAGACCTGTCACCCCACCAGTCCCACAGTGTGACACCCACAAGGCTCACGTAGTGCCCAGCACCGCACACACACATGCCCTCCCCGCATAGAGCCGGGGCAGCACCCAGCCCGTCGACTGCACGGCCTGGCACAGCGGGGCACAGCCTTGCCCTGGGCGCACACAGGTGCACACACACTCCCCGTCTCCCTGGGCAGGGGCATGCAGAGCAACTCACCTCTGTGGGTCTGTCCTCCAGAGCCTGGCCCTGCTCCCTCTGTGCCGGGAGGGCCAGCACCAGGGTGCGATTCTCCTGTTGCAGCTCCTCCACTTGAGTCTGCACCACAAACACCCCAGCCCGTCAGACCATGCCCATGGCTGCACCGAGCATATCGGGCACCCAACAGCGGCACCTCCTGAGGCACCTGTCAGGCCCCACCTGTCCCCACACGCAAGGTACCAGGACTCTGGTTCCCACTTCCATGTCCTCTGGGATATACCCACCTGGCCAAGCTCAGCCTCAGCCTGCTCTCTCCCCGGCCCCACACCGCTGTAGACCTTGCCCCCCCCAGCCAACTCACCAGGAGCTGCTCTTCCCTTTGCCAAGCACTGTGGGGAGAAAGCACATTTATGGGCTCAGGGAGACTGACGGCGCCATCCCACAAAACAGCCCTTCCCCAAAGAGAGACTCGCGCAGAAGCAGGGATGGGCCCTGGGCTTCAGCCCCGAGCCCTGTGCCGCACCCCAGGAACAGCCCGGTGCCCCCCAGCACCACACCTACCGGGACAGGAGGACTGCTGTGTCCTGCTCCTGTTGAGCCAGGCAGGCCCTTATGCCTTCAGCTCCAGCTGCAGGAAACGAAAGCGTCTGGGTTAGAGAGGCCTCACGCCACTGCCTGTCTGCGCATGGAGCCACCTCTTGCCCCACCTGTCCCTCTGGCCCTGCCTTTCCCCTCCATCCCGCAGCCGAGCCCCAGGCTTGTCCCTCTGGTCCACACCTCCGTGCAGCCATCAGCCAGCGCACTTGGTCTTCTCACAGCCCCCAGCCCCGCTGGGACCCGCTCTCCTGCTGCTGGTGGTACCGGCAGCGGGGTTTGTCCTCCTGGAGAAAGAAAGAGCGTCTGGCGCGATGGGCTCCCTTGGGCAGCAAGGCCCCATCTCTCCGTGATGCAGGGTTGGTGGGCCTCCGAGCCCTGGGGCCGGGCAGGGCTCCTAGAGCTGGGCCCGGGGATCCCAGGGGTTGGTTGTTACCCCCTGTCCCAGGTGAGTCCCCACCTCCAAGCTCCAGGTCCCCCCAGACACTCGGATTCTGGAAGGACTGTCCCTGTGATCAGGGGATGAGCCCACGACCCTCCCTTAGTCTTGGAGGTCCCCTGGAGTTGGTGGGAGATGGAGACTGTCCCCCAGGGTCCCATGTGCTGCATGGGGCTGGGAGGGGCATGGGGCACCTGGGGAGAGACCCCCACCCTCAGAGCTGCCCGTCCCACTCCTTGCGCAGGGGAAAGACTCACGGCAGCGGGGCGATGCGGCCACGTCTGGCCCCTCACCTCTCTTGCCACCCGCATGACTCCTGGCCCTGTGGGGAGACAAGGGGCCGCCCGTCAGCTGGGCCCACGCTGCTGCAGGGCGCAGGGCGACCAGCCCCTCTGGGCCACAACGCATTGGGGCACCTCCGAGGAGTCCTGCGTGCCACACGCGCAGGGCCTTCCTCCACGGTGGTAGGGTGGGAGTCCGTCTGGGGAGAAGGAACTTGTCCCCTCCCCATGCAACCACGCAAGTCCCTCTACCGCTCACACCAGTCCCAAACTCACCGGGTGCAGGGTCCCTCCTCTCCTGCACTTGTCCAACAGAGGGGACACATGAGGACCCCTTAATGGGGGGCAGTTTTCTTTTGGCCCATCCGTCTGCGCCCAGGCAGGCATCTGGTGCTGAGAGGACATGAGAGCTGAGCGTCAGGCTGGATGGCACTGAGCACCACTTTTAGGATGGGGATCCCAGAGCCTGTATGAGTGCCACCTTGCAAGGGAGCAGAGGGCAGCAGGGCCATTGCCAGGAGGAAGGCTCCCAGGGCTGTGGCATGGGCAGGGGCTGCAGGGCCAGGACCTGGCCCAGCGTGAGGAGCCCATGGGGGCCAATCCTGTTCCCCTTCCCCAGAGAACTTGCTGGTGAAGAGCAGGGGGTGACAGCTGGGGTGGGGCGTGGCACAGGGCAGGGGCTGTCTAGATTGCAGCTTGGACAGCATGGGCTTAGCCTGCTAGCCAAACCCTGCCGGGAGGGGAAGCCACACAGCCCTGTGGACTCTCGTGCTGCCCAGCCCTTCTGTCTCCCATGGCGGGGCACGTGCCCAGGTCTCACCCAGGTTGCTGGAGCGCAGGTGCACGGGGGGCAGCTTCTCCCGCCGGAGCATCTGCAAAGAAACACAGCCCTGAGCTGAAGGAGGGAAAGAGGAGCCGGACTGCTGAGAGCAGGGACGAGGCACGGGGCCGAGCGCTGGGCCCTTACCCAACCTCAGCCCCCGCTCACAGCTCATCACATCTCCCAAAAGTCCCTGGGACGGACCCGTGCCATGTCCCCAGGGCCGCCCCCACGGCTGAGTGAGAAAGGGCACTCATGTCTGCAACTGGTGCTCGCCTCTGACGCCCGGATAGGAGGATGGACTAAACCTAACTACCTAACTAATGCCTAAGGAACTACTAATCTAACTAAGAAACAAACAAACAACTAACTAACGAACTAAGGAAATAACTAACTATTGAACTATCTAATGGACTAACAAACTATCAAACTATGAACTAACTACCTAAATAACTAAGAAACTGACTGGCTAACAAACTAACAATCTAACTAGCTAAGGAACTAAGAAGCTACCTAAAGAACTAACAAACTACCCAACAAACTGCTAAACTAAGACACTAACTAACCAACAGACATAAGGCAGGAGGACGAGGAAGGGCAAGTGGCGTGGGCGAAGCACGGGAGAGCACTGGGAGGAGCCGGTACCTGAGAGTGAGGCTGGGCATTGTGATGTCACTGGGCACAACAGCTCTTTTGCCATGGCAACCAGGGGTCTCCCTCCCACCTGGGCAAGGTGCTGAGTGCGGGGGCTGTGGGCGCCTTTGGCCTGGCCTGGCCTGGCCTGGCCTGGCCTGGCCTGGCCTGGCCTGGCCTGGCCAGGGGGTGCTCCCATCCCAAGGCGACCTGACACCCTGAGCTATTTGGGCGCATTGTCCGTCCTTGTCAATGTGGCCCAAGCAGTGACCGTCCTGGCTGGAGGGTCATAGCAGTGACCGCCCTGGTCCAGGGGGTCCTGGTTAAACAGTAGCCCCCTCTAATCACTGCCCGGTGGGGTCAGGGCACATCAGGGCAGTGACTGTGGCAGGGAACAGAGACCAGCTGTACCTTAGCCCCTTTCTGTGCAGGGCGGGATGACAGGATCCCGGGAAGAACAAGCTGGCCGGAGCAAGGCTCAGCATGCACCTACTTCCAATGCGGCCTCCCCTACCCGGCGCTGCTGGGCCTGGTCCCGGTGCAGCGCGTAGACAGTGCCCTGTGCTACACATAGCAGTAACACATATGGAGGTATACATGCATGCACACTGCCCCAGCCCCCCAGTGACACTCGCGTGCACACACACGGAGCAGTGACACCCTTGTGCACATACAAACAGATGAGCCCTGCCCCATCTGCAAATCCAGAGTTGCAAAGGCCTCCAAACCCTCCACCCCTGCTTCTTTCGGAGAGAAATAGTTCCCATTCCTTAGACTCTTACAGGAGCCCCCCAACATGATTCCTCGTGGGGGTTTCCTCTTGCCCCTGCTCACATACAGCTCAGCTCCCCAGCACGGTGCAGTCACTAGCAGTGGACTTTCCTGATGGTGGTCTTGCCCCCGTCCCCACCCCCGCCCCCAGGAAGGGGATGGGGTGAACACATGCAGCTCAGGGGGACACTCCCTGGGCCCTTTCACTCCACATGGGGAAGGGGGAGCAGGGACGGGCGTGCTTATAGATTTGGCACAACCGAATGACCAACTCAGGATGCTTGTGGGGTCCTCACATGAGCCCAAGTGTCAGGGATGGGCCCAACGATAGTGCTTGCTGTATGGCATGGGTCCCAGGGATGGAGCACTCACTCAGACCTCCATGCCTTTGGGGTCTGTCCACGAGTCACCATTCAGCTGAGACCGGCAGGGTGGCAAACAGCTTGATCTGTATTAGTAACAGGATTCAGCATCTCACAAGCTCACAGCTTGCAGGGAGAACTATAACTACCCACCAGCAAAAACCTCACCTACAGGGCATCACGGGGAGAGACTGGGTCATCCCACTGCTGACCCCTTGAAGGGACCTCCCATATACCACATCCCCATCCTTTACTCAGGGAGCTCCCTCTTAACTACTTGGATGTTCATCAGGTGCTACTTTAACTGGGAAGGTTTCAGGATCATGAAGCCAGAGGTTCAGCTCTAGCAGTGGGCTCTACCCTTTACTGCTATCCCATTATGGTCCATGTCTTTACAGAGCAGAAAAATCCCAACAAAAATGGCAAGAAGCCTTTAGCATGAGACAAGCCATTACAGTGCTGGCTAGCTCTGGCAAAAAGCCATGAAAGTGAAACCGCTTTAGCATTCTTTGAAGCACATTTTATTTCTTAAAGACATTTTTCACGTTCTAAGCCAAATCAGCCCAGTGAAGTCCAAATCAGTGAGTCAGTTCAGAACCATAAGTGGCCCTACAACCAGCAGGCCCAAGCCCAGAGGCTTGGGGTTCAGATGCCCCCAAGATTCACCTGCCCTCAGCCTTATGGCCGCAGAAGCAAGCGAGGGAGGAGCCTCCCATTTCCTTAAAGTGGGCTTTAAGCCCCAACACCTTGGCGGGTACCAAACCATGCCAGAAGAACAGTTATCCCCAGGAACACTTAAGGAAAACTGCCTTCATGGACCCAGATCCATGGTGTTTCCCCTGCCAGGAACAGCCTCTCTGCAGTCTGCTAGAGCACCCCATGTGCTTCCCCCTTCCTGGGATCTCTGCCTGTATCAGGCCGGGGAGCTGGACCTCAGAGGGCAAAGCTCCCTCATGGACCAGACCTGCATAGAAAGAGGAATGGGATCTGCCATCTGAAACCTGAGCCTGTTCCAGCCTCAGGAAGGGCTCAGCCTCCTCTGGCAAGTAGAGGGATAAAAACCCTCAGGGAAAATGGAAAGCAAAGACTGGGTAAATGGGCAGAAGGATGTGCTATACCAAACCCAAGCAGCTTCTTTACAGTGAAGCCCTTAGGTGAGTCCACAGCAATGTGATGTTGCGGCTAGTAAAGCGACCAAAATGCTGGCTTGCATCCATAGATGCTTCTCAAGCAAATCCCGGGATGTCATTCTCCCCTTGTACTCGGCCCTGGTGAGGCTGCAGCTGGAGTACTGCATCCAGTTTTGGGCTCCACAATTCAAAAAGTATGTGGAGAAGCTTGAGAGAGTCCAGAGAAGAGGCACGCGCATGATCAGAGGTCAGGGAAGCAGACCCTACGATAACAGGCTGAGAGCCCTGGGGCTCTTTAGCCTGGAAAAGTGCAGGCTCAGGGGTGATCTGGCAGCCACCTACAAGTTTATCAAGGGTGACCACCAGTATCTGGGGGAACGTTTGTTCACCAGAGCGCCCCTAGGGATGACGACCAGGTCGAACGGTCATAAACTACTACAAGACCATTTCAGGCTGGACATAAGGAAGAATTTCTTTACTGTCCGAGCCCCCAAGGTCTGGAACAGCCTGCCACCGGAGGTAGTTCAAGCGCCTACATTGAACACCTTCAAGAGCAAACTGGATGCTTATCTTGCTGGGATCCTATGACCCCAGCTGACTTCCTGCCCTTTGGGCAGGGGGCTGGACTCGATGATCTTCCGAGGTCCCTTCCAGCCCTGATGTCTATGAAATCTATGAAATTTCACAAGGATTTGCAGCACTAATAAATTCTCCTGTCTTTTTATTACATGTTACACACTGACTCAATGGTGGCTTTAGCTAACACACACATGGGTGAGATGAATTCTTCCCCTACGTGTGCAAAACTGTCCATGTGGCAGGGTCCATCAAGTGACTGATCTGTACTGAAGGTCACGAATGTGGGCACTTCTATTTGGAGCTGATGTCACTGTGTGCTCTCTCCATTTGGAAGGCATGCATTTCCCAATCATTCTCACTGAACCAGTCCTGAGGTTTCTTTGTGAGGAAGCCTTGACATTTTTGGCACGCCTCACGGATGCCTTTCTTGAAGCTCTTGCTCTTCCTCGACTGATCAAACCCAAGTCTGCAACCTGAAACCTGACATTTTCTTCTTATCCATTGGTTTGAAGCTTGAGGAGTTGTGGAATCACACATACCTTCTCCGTGTATCCCCCAATATTTACCAGTGTTTGCTTTAATGTTTGAGCAGAGTTTCTTGCATAATCAGGCATGGCTGCAGAATGGCTCTTCTCAGTGACTGTGTACAGCGTAGTGTGTTTGCCTGTGGCTATTAAGAGGGCATTGTGGACAACATGCTGGTTCTCTGACAATCCAACATCAACAGCTCAGCTTCTGGAAAATATCAGTAGTCTCTGGGAAGTCTCCAGAGCTTTCCTTTGCTCTTTTATTAAATCTTCCACGTCCTGATATTCTGAGAACAGTTCTTGGCTGAGTTTTTCTGGACTGTATGTTATCCCACTAGAATTCACTAGGGTTTCAGGAGAGAGAGGGAGAGAAAGAGACAGTGGAAAACAATAATAAAATAACATTAGCATCTTTCCAAGAAAGATGTATGTAGGACTGGAAAAGCCACCGCAGTCATAAGCCCAGGCATCTGTAATCAAGGGCAATTAAGATATTACATCCAAGAAGATCTACACTGTTATCCTCCCCACAGATAGGAAACACCATGCGACAAAATATGACAAACTAAGGGTCTTTAGTGTTAAACAATAAATGCCTCAAAACTGGCAATGTGTCAGAAAAGGAGAGCAGAAATGACAAGGCTCTTACCAATGCCTTGGGCCTGTGCAATGGCAAGGAATTTTTGGGGCCGGTATGTCCATACTAGGGATGTGAATGTTTAAATGTTTACCCATTCACATATTGATAATCGGTAACACCTTACTGTTTATCGTTTGCCATGGGGTGGGAGCAATCTGGCAGGGAAGGGACAGAGGAAGAGGAGTATAGTGCCCTGAAGGTGGCAGGGCAAACAGGAGGGAGGGAAAAGCATGGAGGAGGGGAGAGGGGACTAGTACCTAGTATAGCCGGGAAGTGGCGGGAAAGCTGCAAAATAGCAAGGGAGGAGCCACCACTGCAGGGGCTGTCAGAAAGTAAAGTCGAGCTGCTGCACCGCTCCAGCCCTTCTGCTAGCTCGGGGGGCGGTGTGACTGGCCACACATGCCACAGCCGGGGCTGCCCCTGCGGCTGGGCTGGGCAGGGCTGAGGGATCCACTGTGGGCCAGATAAAATCCCTTGGTGGGCTGAATCTGGCCCATGGGCCATATTTTGCCCACCCCTGATTTACAGCCTCAGGGTTAAAGCCAACAGTTTGTGATTGGAATATATAGTAGTAGTCTCTTCTCCCCTTCCCTTTCCTTCCCTTGCCAATCATCCAGCCTCTCTTAATTTCCAAAAACTTTTGAAACATGCTCACTCCACTGTACCTGCAAAAAGACGCTTTTGCAGATCTTCCAAACAGCTGAGGCCTTGCTTTAAATAGATTGGTTTGGCCACCGGAGGTGCACCTGACACACTTAGCTGAGTCATGAAGTCTGCAGCCAATTTGGAAAGATCTAGGAAAAACAATTAAAATTCATGTTAACACCCACTTTTCATTGCCTCAATCCAATCACCACTGGAAGGTCAAATGCCCAAATACCTAGTCCTGAATATCTCAGATAAGAATCCTGTCTCTGGCAATAGGAGCTATATAAGCCAAGGGTTACTCCTCCCAAGGGAGTCCTGTAACCACTACGCTACACAGGCAGGCTCCCTTTTGCTTATTTTTCTGGCCCCATGACTCTTGGCTGTCTATTGGTCCAGCTTCATCTATCCCAGGGGTTCTCAACCTTTTTTGTATCAGGACCCATTTGTAAACATTGATGGCCTGTCCTGACCCAGTGCCCCTCCTCCTAACTCACTGCCCTCTGCTGTCAGTCCTCCGCAGTGTGTGGGGCAAGGGAGGCCCCAAACAGCCCCTCGTAGGCTGGAACTCTGCCAACTTGCAGGGGAAAAGCCACAGTTTCCCACATTTTTCTCCTTGAAAGGAGAATCCATTTTTAAAGTTTGTTGACCCATTTTTAAAGTTTGTTTCATATATTTTTGTGACCCAGGTTGAGAAACAGTGATCTATCCTACTCTGTAGTCTAGTGGTGAGGGCATTCTCTAGGGAACTGGATTCAAATCCTCTAGGGGTAAAGAAGGCCTAGAACTCAGGTCCCTACTTCTTGGGTAAATACTGTAAATACTAGGGTATTGGGCACCACCTGTAACCTGGTAGTTAGAATGCAGTGCGGTTGATTTTAGATCTGAACTGAATACCTTGTAGTTGATTTTAGATGTAGGTTTTTAATAACTCTGCCTAACTTCTGGGTCCTCTCTGAGGCTGCAGGCAGAGTTCATGCACCTCCTGCAAGTGCTAGAAAAATCTCAAGTGGAAGTTAGGCTTGCAAGTGGCTGCTTCAGGTCAGGTCTCAGCAGGCTCACTGGCCTGAGTAAAGACACTTTGGGAACTTTGCCCTCCAAAATGGAAATGTATAAGGCATATGAGCACATAATGAGTGTTGTGCATGCTGGCACAAAGTGACTTTGAATCACTGCTTGGGATGTAGGTGGGCAAAGTATCCCTTATGTGCATAATGAGACATTCTGAATCCAGCCTTAGATGTAGTCCTCTTCACTAGACTGTAAATACATCTCAAGGCCTTTGTGTGCCTCCTCTCTTAGGGCTCCTATACATGTGCAGAGAGCCTGCTCCAATGCATTGGAGCAGACTTGATTAATAATCGAGACGTTAATTCCATGCTCTGGCAGACTCAAATTAATGAGCTCCAGCAGACGCTAGCATCATGTGCATCAGCATCTCTGTGCTGAAAAATGGCAGTGGGGTACTTTGAACTAAAGCTCATTCAATGAGTTTTAGTTCAAAGCGCCCTGCCACCATTTTTTAGTGTGGAAATGCTGATACACGTGATGCTCGGGCACTTTTAATTAGCACAGCTCGCTAATTAAAGCACCCTCCCATGCCTTCCAGAGCACGTGTAAAAACGCCCTTAGTGCCTGAACTAAAATCAGTAGGAAGATTCCCATTGATTCCAATGGCATCTGGATCATAGATCACTTGAAAATGTCCCACAGGTTGGGTTGTGGAAAGAAAATCCTACTACTTGGAAAGACATAAAGTCAAACTCATCCTGCCTGGAAGATGTTTGCCTTCCTGTTTACTTGTACCTAAGCTGAAATACTGTGGGGCCCATACCACTGTATTCTCCTAAATCCACAAACCAGGTCCCTAGTGCTTCTCATACAGCTTGGCCTTTTTATGTGGCTACTCCTTTTTTTCTATTTAATTCAGGTTCTTAATCAGCCCTCACCCACAATGTTTGTCAGTGCTTCATACATGTAAAGCCCTGCACATGTCCTTGGCAGGATAAAGGCAGACTTTTTTAGAGCCCTTTATATTATCATTTCAACAACAGACATCTGAAAGGTGGATCACCACCCTAGAAACACGAAAGCCAAAGATCAGGAGGAATTCGCTATGAGACTTTTCTTCTTTCATGAGACCTGGGTCAGCAGCCACCATCATGTCTGTCCATTCCGTGACTCTCAGTCTCTTGGCAAGCCGGGCCTTCACAATCCATGAATCAGGGTTGCATGAAAACACAACACAACAAAACAGCTCAATTTTCACAGCACAAACATAACCGTATTTTCTTCTAGATGCATCATATACATCCAAGATTTTGATTTCATATTTCGCTTTCCCCCCTGCTTTGCAGAAATGATAGATAGGCAAATTCCTGATGCCATGAATTACTTCCATTCGTAACCTGTCAACATTCACATCCTCTTGACATCCAACCACACTGTCCTCTTATCATCCACTCCAATAATTAAATAGCCTTATGTGTTTGCAAATGCAGATGCATAATTTGGAAGAGTGCTTTTAACATATTTCAAGACATTCTTTGTTGCAAACCCTTTAAGTTCAATATGCGTAGACTCAGTGAATGGCAGCAGCTCATCTCTTTCAAAACATTTAGCAGTAGCTTCAAGTATGTCATTTTTCTCCTGCACATTAGGTTCCAATGTTGCTTGAGTGTTGCTCTATCGGGCTCTCTTGGCTGTTGGACCTGTCTCTTCTTCATATCTTTGCCTAGAATTAGCTTTCCTCTCCTCAAGAAATTCAAAAGCTTCATCTGGTTTCAGGCTAACAACAAAAGCGAGAGATTTTTGACACAATCCAGAATTTAGGGAGCAAATATGTGGCTTCAAGAGAGCTGGGGCAGATGACAACTTCTCACTGCTCCAAGATTTAATAAAAATCAGAAATTTGCTGTTTTGCTGCATATAGTTAAAATATTTTGTCAAATCTGGAGATTTAATAACAGTTCCTAAAGGAGGTGTCTATATCCAGTTCAATGCCATAATTTTTGTAGTTGTAATCCTCATTTTCAATCTCTAGTGTTATCACACCACCTCCAGAATTTAATAGTGCACACGCTGCTGGGATAAGGACACTCATTTGTGTCCTTATATGATCACCTGCCATTTTTTTCCTCTTCTCACCCAGAGTTACTTTTCCTACATCTACAACCACATCAGGATAGTCTGTATCATAAATATGCAGCGGTTTCTCCTATTGGGTCATCCTGCTTCTTCAACAGCCAGAACTTTCAGAAACCTTTGGAAACACATGGTTATAATCAATACCACATCTTCACGCTAGATACAGTAATATGGACTCTAAGACGCTAGGAAGAATTTTCAAAGTAACATCAGAGTCTTATGGGATGGACATACAAACAACTTTGAGGTAGGAGGGAGCAGGGCTTTAGTGCACATAAGCTGTTCTGCAATAATGGCACATGTAAACAGCCTTACCCCGTGGTAAATGGAATTTAAATGTGGTAGCTTAGCCCTCAGTGAAGGAGGGCTAAGTAATCCAGTGGTATCTCCTATCTCAGGGGTTCCCAACACCGTGGGCTGTGGGCTGGTGCCGGACGGTTAAGGGTTGGCTGCTGGTCTGCAGGAGGGTTGGCTGCCAGACCAGAAGTGACCACGGACTGGCAAACTGTGGACTGGAAATGACCAGCATACTGCAGACAGGCAGCCAACCCTTTTTTATACTGAGCCATTTCTGGTCCACTGTTTGCCAGACCTTAGCATAAAAAGGTTGGGAATCCCTGTCCTATCTCTCCAGAACATAGACTCCGATTTCTGAAAATAAAATAATACCAATTTAAAGTACATGCCAACACAACTGTAACTCTGCACTTTGGGATGGGCAATGTGCACTGGAAATTATCTGCATGCACTCCAGCAGTATTCAGTGTGTTAATTGTAACTGCCTTGGGAGTGCTGTAATTATAATGTGGAGTGCGATGGGAAAACTGTCTTCTGGGTTGGGAAGGGGGTGAGACCTTCTCCCCTTAATCTCTGTGTGTGATCAAAGCAAAGGGGTATATGTATACAATGAGTGATCCAACATGCCTCCTTTCACCACTCCACTGTATGGTTGGGGTGGCCAATTTGTGATAGGTGGGTCCTATGTGGCATGGACAGCCTCTATGCAGAGCATGCAGCACATCAGGGAGGGGACAAGGGCAGGAAGCAGAAGGCAGCGCTGCGGAGAGAACTGTTAGGGTGACACTATTTGGATCTTTGGGAGTGCTGGATTTGCAGCTGAATAAAGGCTTCTTTCTGTCTCAGCAAAGCTGCAGACCACAAGGCAGAATGATATATTAAAAGTAACACTGCAGATGCTTAGGCAAGCAGTTTTCTAACAATGTCCTAGTGTTGTAAGTTCATGGTGTAAGGAAATAAGATGCAGCCCACCAGCTATTGTCAGGAGATAAAGCCAAAGCAAGACCTTGGAGATGAAGCAGAAGTCTGCAAGAAACAGCAATTGACCGAGAGAAGCTGAGTTCACAGTCTTACGCATGCGCTCATAGCAAAAAGATATGTAAATAAATGAAATGCATAGGCAATCTTATGCTAATGAAGTAAACCGTAAACAGAGGCAGAGCTTGAGATAGGAGGAGATATGGGTAGAAGAAAGGAGGGGCAAAGGTGGAGTAAACGTTAATGAGTATAAACCAAGGTGTATAAATGTGAAAAGAACTAATGTTTACTGCAGCTCCCTGGTATTTTTGGGGAGCTCCCCCGAAGCCATCTCCATTCTGAACAAAGCTGTTGTCGTGCAATGCGTGCTGGTGTTTGCTCCCTGCTTGCTCTCTGAGCAACTGGATCCACCCTGTCTCCCTAGTCATTGGGCACCGCATGGAGTCGGGGTCTCACAGGAACAGGGAGCACAGGGCAGGAAGCAGAAGGCAGAGCAGCAGATCAGGCATGGTAGGGGATTGGAGCAGCACTAGGGGAGCATGCGGGGCTAATTTGTGGCACACCTGCCAAAAACATTGCCCCCTGTGGTATGGGGCAGTGGCTGGCTACTGTATGGACTGTCAGCAATTACATGGGAGAAGGGTGTGATATGTGGGTTTAACCAAGGGTATGTGAAAACCTAGTGCCAGGTGGCATCTTGTACCCCAGACTGAAGCAATGGGGCAGTTTAGCAGGTACTGGCAGTGGCAGAGTGCAGACAGGTCCTATTTAACATGGCTCAAAGCCATGCAAGAATGGGGGGCCTTGGGCCCTTCCCATCGCCTGAAAAACGAGGGGCTGGCAGCCGCCCACCCCGGCTGTCCTCGCGTGTGCTGCGCTGCGCTGCGCTGCGGGGAGGACCGCGCTCTCGGCGCGGCTCGGTTTTCTCCAGTGATCTTTTGGAGTTTCCTTCCCAGGGTAACAGAGCGAAGAGCAGGCGAGGCCGGGGCTGCACGACACGACTCCGCTCCCCGGGGGCTGTCCAGCCCGGCGCCCTCCAGGGAAGCTCGAGACGCGCGGGCGGATGCCACGGCGGAGCGCCCCAAGGCAGGAGCCCGGAGCACGGGGGCTCCGCAGCCGCTGCCCCGGCATCCCCGCGCCAACAGGCCCCAGCGGCGCGGGCGGCGCCAAGCCCGAGCCGCGTTGCGGACACCCGCGGGGTCAGGCGTCGGGCGGGACCGCCACGCGGGACAGGCCGCTTCTCGCGAGGCGCTGCTGGGGGGGAGGGGACGCCCCGCCCCGGCCTGGTCCGGCCCACCTCACCCGCGGCTCCACAGCCCTCGAACCGCCCGCGCCGCCGCCGCCGCCGTCCCCCCCGCGGTCTCCAGGTCCTCCCGCCGCCGGGTCACGGAGAAGGCAGTGCGCGTGCGCACCCCTGCCTCAGGCCACGCGCTCGGCTCAGCCTGGCGTTCTGGTGCAGTCAGGTGATCCGTGCGGGGCGCCGTGATTGGCTGCTGCGGGGAGGGGGCGGGGCAACCGGCGGCGGAGCGTGGCAAGGTGGCGGTGTCGGGTCGGGGCGGCTGCTGCGGCCTGAGGTGGGGCCGGGCCGGTCGGGACTGCAGGCAGTGCGTTTAAAAGTGGACCTAACCAGAAGCGTGCTTGGGTTAGCTGGAAAGAAAAAGCAGAGTTTAAGGATGTAGACTTGTTGTGTGTGTAGTTGTAGCCATTGGGAGTGTGGGGAAAGTTGGGCCACAAGTCTCAGATAGTATGTATGTGTTTTTAAAATATTATGGGTCTCTTCTTGCTGCCCCTTGCCAGTCCTGGTGAAATCTACCAAAGGAGGAAGACCCATGCACTTTTCTCACCTTTGTCCTTCACATGACTTCCTCTTGGGTTTATATGATGGTTTATATGATGGTTGCCTAGTTATTTCCCTTGCAGCGCTCGGGAAGAGCTGCCTCTTGTGAGTCCCAGCTCCTGTCTCCAGGCTGGCTGGGCCTCACCTGAGCTTCCCCGTACTCTTATTTGGTTGGGAAACCAAATGATATGAAATACCTAGGGAAATTGCCTTTGACAGCGTGTGTGGGGCAAGCTCCAGCCCAGAAGGCAGCAAAATGTCTGTTCACCCCAGGGACGGGCAGCCTTAGACCAGGTTGCACTTGGATGGTGGAAGCTGTGCTGCTAACTAAAATAACAGTCAGATATTGTTTGGATCTGCTAACAGTGTTGTGAAGGCACACGCTGTGATTACATTTAAATACGGGCGAGCTAATTTAATGACTGCTAATGACACTTGCAGGTACGTGAGCAAAAATAATAAGGGACTGACGTGTTCATCTTCAAGGCATAAAGGTCTCCTTGGATGTTTAGCAAGGAATTTTCCTCTGGCATTGCACAGTCAGGTGGGTGCGTCTTGGGTGTCTGGCCTTTCTCTGAAGTACCAGGGGTTGGCTGCTGTTCATTGCCAGACTACATCAGCCAGCATTTCTGGCCCACACTGCCAAATCCTGCGTGTAATATAATGAAACTGAAGCATGGGAAGAAATTTACATTACATCTCTTTTGGATGGTGTTAGGCCTTGTGGCCTTGTATATAGCAAAACATCTGAATCTTCTTTCAACTGGGCTAAAATCCTAAGCAATGTGTCAGCAAGAAGATTGCAGTGGAAAGTAGGCTGGGCTTGTTTGATAATTAAAAAGACTGTGGCAGCTTCCTCTCTTGGAACACTTACAGTTTTGCTTGAAGGGATTGTTGCCAAGATTGGTAAGCTTGAGGGGTTTACATTTGATTTGATCTGGGCAATGCTATATTTCCATGTTTTTTCTAGGTGTTTCCAGGCTTCATGAATCAAAATACTCTGTCCTGCAGTAGACTTGCACTTGGCGTTGTGTTTAGCTCAGCCGAAACAGACCTGGAATGAAAGTAAATTGCCCTGATCACTATCATCCTGTCCTAACTGTTGAGTTAAGGACAGGTAACGCAAAAGGTACAGTACAAGCACAATCTTTAAGGGGCACAGGGAGATAGAGACTAACATTTGCCTTTCCCACACTGAGGCATTTGGACATCACAGTCGTGCCCAGAGTGCTCCCTCGAGAGCAGACTGAAACTAACCAAGACTTGCTTACTGCTTCTCAGCTGCTGCTTCTGTTAACTTTATGGCTGAACCAAGAGCAGCAGCATTAGTCTAATCTTAGGGGTGGAAGAAAAGAAACAATCTTTGAGAGGAAGAGACGCGCTAAGATGCAGGGTGTGTCTAGGGCAGTGGTACTCAACCTTTTTAGATTCAGGGCACCCCTTGTTAAATTTGGGGCACCCGCCAGCTCTTACCTTCACTTGTTTCTTGATGGGAAAAGTAGCAGAGCAATTTTTTGCAATAGAAGAACTCGAAAGACCACAACAGGTCAGAATGGTTTTGATTTTATGGGTTCCTATTTGAAATCTTGTGAATTTTACAGGTGTTTTTACACCTAATAGTGCAGCGTGCCATGCAATATCCTAAAAAGAATCTAATGGCACCCCAGGGTGCCACGGTACCCTGTTTGAGAATCACCGGTCTACGATTTGGAAGATGAGGTCCACAAATGATATATGGTGCTGTGTTGCTGTTCCATGCCAAATGTGTTCCCATGATTTCTGGGGCTGCAGTGTCTGTGTGCTCCATGGAAGCAAAGCAACCAGACCTTAGGAGAAAGAGATCTTATTTGTTTACTAGCCAATACTTTAAGCCAACAGAAAAAGGAAACAGGCTCAGTATCTTACTGTAGGTTCTTAATTTGTTCCTCTTTAGCTAGGCAGAGTCATTGAGAAAGCAGGGATATCCCAGGAGATGTCTTTAACCCAGAAAAAAAGGAAGAAAAATGAAATTGGGGTCAAGTAGGGCGTATTGCTCCAATATAGCAAGAGAGAAACAAAGGGAGGAGAGAAGTGTGCAGAAAGTGAGAAAGAAGATCAGGCAAAAATTGAAAGGAAAAAAGTGATTATGGCATTGTGGGGATAGATCGGATTTCAGGTTTTTGGTTGTTACCCTGATGTAATAAAATAATCAAAAGCAATAAGATCTCTTCCTCCAGTGGTCATTTCTTTCTCAGCCCATGGTTGCAAGTTTGCGAGAGAGTCAGTTTCCTCATCCAGCTGGCAGCAGTCCCATTTAAGAAAAAGTTCAAAATGGGTCTGCATTCATGGGAAGTTGGGGCAGCCCATCTGATCTCTATATTTTGTTGTTAATCAACTTAGCTTGGTGGAAGAAAAAAAAAGTGAACATCAAAGTCATTCTGAAATTCCTACAGCAGTAAATGAATGTGTGCTCCTACAGTCTAGTTTTCATGATCAGCCTATCCACAGTAGCTGCTGAATGTGAGACAATAGCACTACAGAAGAGGTTCCCAATCTGTGGCGCGGGTACTACTAGTGATACACAAACAACCCGTAAGTAGTACACGTTAACAGATTTATTATAAGTAATTTATATGACAAAAAATTTACTGGTGGTGCTTAAGGTTGAACTGAAAAAATTGGTGGTGGTAAGGCTGTATCATTTTAAATTGGTGGTGCTCAATCTATCAGAGTTTGGGAACTGCTGTACTACAGTAATAGGTCAAGGTGTCTGTGATAATGAGGGTGGAAAATGTTGGTGTAGAGAGCGATGGAGAGATTTCAAGCTTCCGTAAGGTTACTATAGAGCAATTTATTTTTCTTAATGTTGGGGGATTGCCAGTGTCATCATGATTCAGGAAACAAAGTGATTAAACAGCCTTGTGGTGTGTATAGAAACTGTTTTTACAGTCCTTTGTGTGGTGCTGCAACTCCTGAATATACCTGTAGGGGGAGTCCTACTTTTTTTTCTGTAGAGTCTGCCATTGTTTGAGAAGAGTCGTGAAACCTGGATTTCTTGCTTTTAGGAATCAAAGCCTTCTTTGATACTGTCTTTTTTTTTTGATACAGAATATATATATATTCTGGAGAGAGAGAGAGATGGATGTATCTCTATAAAAATACTCTGTGATGTCATTTGTTGGTGTAGTGTGAAGATTGTGAAACTTCTGGGGAATACATCTGCAGAGCAGCTATCTTCTATTATGTACTCTGGCTAAATTACGGTTCTTTTAATGCATGGCTCACATATTGGGGAACAGTGGCTACAGCGTTTGTCCAAATGTTCCTTGTTCTTGCAGGTGTTCTAAGGAATTGGAACCATGACAGACTCCAAGTATTTCACAAATAATAAAAAAGGTGAGCTTTAAACTATTCTAGTGTATTGGAGGCTCCTGGGGACACTGAGTGCCTATTTTAAAATGAGGTTTTTAACTCCATACAACAGAGTTTGTGCTTTCTTATGTGCTGTGTCCCCATTTCTCTTCTTAGTCATCCAGAAGCTGTTCAAAAGTAGGCCATAAAACAGTTCCCGAACACCCAGCCCCCTCCCACATGATGTCAAAAGACAGGATTGATGAATTGAACATGCTTGCAGTATGCAAACAAGGCAGCCCCACTTACCTTTTCTGGCTCTGTATTACTTTCTGGAAGGTCAAAAACAGAACTTTGGGATTTGAAACATACAGCAGCCTTTTATAGAGATTTATATACACGGCAAAGTGGTCGGGACTGCAGGCAGTGCATTTAAAAGTGGACCTAACCAGAAGCGTGCTTGGGTTAGCTGGAAGGAAAAAGCAGAGTTTAAGGATGCAGACTTGTTGTGTGTGTAGTTGTAGCCATTGGGAGTGTGGGGAAAGTTGGGCCACAAGTCTCAGATAGTATGTATGTGTTTTTAAAATATTATGGGTCTCTTCTTGCTGCCCCTTGCCAGTCCTGGTGAAATCTACCAAAGGAGGAAGACCCATGCACTTTTCTCACCTTTGTCCTTCACATGACTTCCTCTTGGGTTTATAGTAACTATGTTGGCTGCCTAGTGATATACTATAAACTGTGTTGAAAAGAGAGGTTTTTTCTGAGTAACTTGATTCATGGGCATAAAAAAGGCATAATGCACACATCAGGGTAGCTGTGGACTTCCTCCATCATTGTGAAGTCATTTTTTCTTAGTTTAACTTCTGGCATAAAGGACTAATGGAAATTATGGAACATTCATGCCAAACCCACTGAACTTGGCCTTTTCTAGTCCCAGTGGGCCTGTCGAACTAATCCTACATTGGATGCTGCCAAGATCAAAGTCCTGATTGAGGGGAGAATGTTGGTTTGATTATGTCGTCCATAGCCCCTCTACAGTGACAGAGTAGCTAGATGTTTCTGTTGACCAGTTACTAGTAACTGTGTGATGACATTGATGTCATTATGCTTCAGAGTCAACACACCCTTGGATCTAATGGAGTTCACATCTTTCTGAGAAACAACAGCACTCTCAACTTACTTCCCTTTGACTGAATCTGCAGGTTCTCACTGAGATGATTATACGAGGCCTCAGAACTGTACATCCTTACTCAGCGCAAAGGGAAAATGCTGGTGATGCATACCGACCGGTTCAGTCAGGCTCCTGGGCAGGATCTCAGCCTGTTTATGATCTGGATGTCTTTTTCAGGTAGCTGGCAATATAAACAGACACCCCAGCATTCCTCAGAACAATAATTTCATTCCTTTTCAGGAGCCCTGCTAGTGAATGCTACCAAGGAAGAGAATGTACCTCACTGTAAAATACTGTGTTCATTTATAGCCCTGTAGAAGTAATTCATAACAACTCGGCAATCTTCTAGCAGCTAGTTTTGCTGCTGCTGTTTCCTATGGAAACAGTGGCTTGCTATTACCTGGGCCAATCAGCCGATGAAGCAAGAGGGCCAGCATCTCTGCAGCACTTTCCTTTTTGATTTTCTGGCCTTGCCTAATTTAAAACTCTTGGCACCCAGTACATTCATGACTCAGATGGAACAAATGGCTGGGCCTGAGAACCTGAGGCAATGCTTAATGAGAAGAACAGGATTTATGCACCTCTCTTCTCTCAGCAACCCTGGCTGCTGCACCCTGTTTCCAAACATGCCAGCCCACTAGGCTTCCTTAAAATTGCCGTTTGGATTAGAACATTTTTAAGGATATTTGTTGCATCCTTAATTTAAAGGAGCTGGCAAAAAATCCCAAGCAGGCTCCTTTATCCAGTCTGTGGTTTCATTGGCCTGTTTCATTGCTGGCTCATAAACTTGACCTACAGTAGTCCCTGACACTAACAAATCCAGTTCCTCGTGTATTCTTTATTGTTTTCAACTCCCTTTTCCTGTTTTGTTTGCCTTTAGAGAATTGTGCTCACTTCCTTCACCTGTAGTTTGGCATGGTGGAATCAACAATAACACATCATACCCCCAGGGGACTGTTGTCACATGCTGATTTATCTGTTCCTTTTCCTGTTTAAACGGTGATCAGGAAAAGCTGGAAAACTAGGGTGGGAAATGTTTCTTTGGTTTCAGAGCTGCCCGCTCGGATCCAGGAGTCTCATCCACATACCTACTAGAGGCCCAAAGAATATCTTCTCTGTTGGCTGGTTCTGTATCTCTGCTAATCGTTAATGGAATAGGTACCTGTCACATTATTCAGCCCTCATACTGCAGTTGTAGGTTCTGTAGAAGACTCCTATGATAGATGGGACCATACCGTATCAGTGGTATATGGGAAACAATGGTTCAGACCTTGCAATGTAGCCTTGAAAGAGGTGTTTTGTCCCCAAAAGCTCATCTCTGCAGTTAGCCTGGACTTCTGCCATTCTGTGTGTCCTTATCGGATAGCTTGTATCCAGTGGTGATGCTGCCTTCTCTGTGTTCCTGCAAACCATCTCCAGTTGGAGGGAAAGTTATTTCCCTTCCCAGGCCAGCTGGATTCTATAGATAGATACTGTCCAAGCAGGTTCAGGAATCTGGTGTGGATTGAGGTTTACTTTATGGCTGCAGGGATCCGTCCTCAATTGATTTCTCTACACGGTAACAGCCGGAAGAGTTAATCTCACAGAAGGTCCTTCAGTCACTTTATGGATGGCATCAGGAATCCAGGCCTTGCACTTCCCTGGGTTTCTGTGCTTGTTAGCAGTAGTTCTCCCTTTTTTAACCTTGCATGTATTTTTCTGTTGGAGTAAAATTGATGCAGCTGTTCCTGCAATGTCTGTATTGCACTGTGACCTGTGTCATCTGCTGTTTCCTCATTTGTGCTTTGAGGAAGCAAATGATGATAACTAAAGGTAGGACAGTCCAGGGAAAATAATTAGCTGAACTGAGCCACTGTTTCTTACATTTTCTGTTCCAGGATGGCCTCTCTCTTCCCCCAGGTTTTTGTTTGATCCTTGATATGCTTCAGTGGCTAATTTAGAGATGCTGATCTAATGTTCCTTGAAAGTGGCAAGTTTTGATTGTACTTCATTACTTTTATTAAACATTTTGAAGCCACATCCTCCATATTATTATTACTGCAGCTCTGAAGATTGCCTTATCACTGTATCATAACCTCCATACATTTTGCAGGCCCCATGTGCTACTGCACCAATTCTCTGACTGTAGCGGACTGAAAAGAATGTCCTTAGGATACCATCAGCACTGCTCTTTAACTCAACAGGTTAGCTCAGTTAATCTTTCCTTCTTCTTGTCACAGGCTACCTCAGCTTGGATTGGAAAAGTCCAGTAATCAAATTGGCACACACATGGTGGTTTTCTGGTTTCCCAGTAGCCAATGAATCACTTGCACTAGCCTAGAGGCAATGGCATTTACTTTTCACCTGTAGTGGTGGCACAAATCATTCTTCAGGGAGCCCTAAAGCTAGCCTTTCTCTTCATCTGAGCTTCAGGCTGTTGTGTCCCTTTACAGGAGAGATCTTTGAGCTCAAGGCTGAGCTCAACAATGAAAAGAAAGAGAAGAGGAAAGAAGCTGTGAAGAAGGTTATTGCTGCCATGACTGTAGGGAAGGATGTAAGGTAAACGCTGCTTTTGCTCTTCCTGGTGGTCTAACTTCAGCAGGTCCAGTCCTCCCCTATCCTACCTGAGGATCTTTCTCTCCTGAATTGGGGTAAAACGAACAGCTTAATCTTGGAGGGGCTGGCAGAACCAAAGGGCTTTGCAGGTTTGGGGTCTGGGTTCTTTATTAGATCAATGGGAACTAGTGGCAATATGGGGGAAATTTTATCTGTCTTTGGCAGCCCTTTTGCTTGGTTCAGACCAGTTCTCACTTGGTGATTTCGTGAACAGTGATTTAATCACAGAATGAAAAAGTAACCAGTCCCAGATAAGCCAAAAGCTGTGTAGTTGTTTAAAACCTGTTTGTAACTCAGCTATTTTAGATGTCCTATCTGAGCTGACATTTTCAAATCAAGTTGTTAATCCAGAATTTTTTTTAAAGTTTTAAAAAGGCATTGTTTTTCAGATACCTCTTAGCTTGTGATAAAGTCATTAAACTGGGCCTTTAACACTTAATCGCGCTTGCTAAAGGGAAACCTTTAAATCAAAGGCAAATGACTGCCAATATTTTTCTTTTGTAGCAGCTGAAGTGACTTGAGTCAAGGCTTTCTCCTGTCAGCTTCTCCTAGATCCTGCAGTAAAGTCATAATAGTCCTGGATTCATGGTGACATAGTCTGTTGCCAGGAAAATAAATGTAAGGTTCCAGGTTTAGCAGCATGACTTAATTGCAGGATGAAGGAGCAAATGAAGCGTTGGAGGGAAGCATCTTTCAGTTAGCCAAAGACCTTAACCTTTAGATTCTCATAATGGACCTGAGATATGGGGATCCAGTATAACCTCTGAGTTTCCTCTGCAATGCGACTTACTAGTTGCCATTTGGTATTTATGTAAGACTCTGGTTATTGCAGTTTTAATTTCTTAATCGTTTTAGATTTTACCAGCCTGAAATTTGCTATATAGGTTCCTCTAAACAAGGCTCCTTTCTCAGGCAAAAAAATCTGAGGATTTATTTGTTTCCTGTTGTTGCCAGTTAACCCCCAAAGCTGGGCACATTAACATTATCGTCTCGTTCTGTCAACTTCCTAATTGGATCCAATTTTGTATGAGCACTTTATTTTACCTGCTTCAGGCACCAGTTTAATCCAGGAGGAGATTAAATGATTAAACAGTTACAAAGTCCCCTGCAAACTGCTTTTGAAGAGGAGAGTGACCTAATTTGAATATAGAGTAGTTAAAACAGAATATATGGGTTATGTTCCAGCGTTCCCCTGGCCTCAGTCAATAATGTTACCATGTAGTCAGGAAGCTCCCTTTCCCTTTGCATATGGTAAATGTAACTTTTCTCTCCCTTTGCCCCGCTCTCATTTTATCCAGCTCTCTCTTTCCTGATGTGGTGAATTGCATGCAGACTGACAACCTGGAGCTGAAGAAGCTGGTGTATCTGTATCTAATGAACTATGCCAAAAGTCAGCCAGATATGGCTATTATGGCTGTGAACAGCTTTGTGAAGGTAACATGGAGCAAGGCTCATTAGAAGGCTCCCTCCTATGGTTTTTGTCATTGTGCCTGCTTTGGTGTGTACTGTTTATCACATGTAGTCTGTGGCTTCGTGCTCGAAAGTTGCTGGACTGAATTGGGATTGTATCTAAGGAAGCAAAATTATCAGAGTGGACCAGACCAATGGGCCCATCTGAAATTGTTCCCTGTCTCCATCAGTAGGCAACACCAGGTGCTTTAAAGCAGGGGCAAGAAAAGTTCAGCCCACGGGCTGGATCCAGCTGGCAGTGGACTCCATTTCCTAACAGTGCCTGCCTGCATGGCTGGGGCTAATTTCCATGGAGACTAGAGCAGCAGTCACACTGATAGCGGAAGGCCAGGGTTTCCATGGAGACCAGCCCCAGCAATGCTGGCAGAGTATGTGGCAGGGCAGGGAGCTGCTCTGGGGCTGGGCTGGGATCTTGCAGCAGTGACGATGTGGTCTGGAGCCGGGGCAGAGCCATGATCTGCAGCCTGCATGCTCTGGGCTGGGGAGTGTAGGCAGTGGATTGTGACTCTACCTCGGCTTACAGATTTTCCCTTTTAAAGGAGACAGTCACGGGAAACCATGGGTTTCCCCTTGCAGGCAGGCAGAGTTCCAGCCTACAAGGCTGCTTAGGCCTCAGGGGAGTGGGAGAAGGGTGATTGGGGTCAGGGGACCATGTTCATGTGCACGCACAAACATGCACATGGATCGGAATGCAGACAGGCAGCATGGTAAAAAGCAGCTCCCTGGAAGTAAGTTTATGGGGTGGGGGGCATAGGCGATGTATGGGAGAACATGTGCCTCCCCCTTTCAGGTTTCTGCACCCACAGTGGGGCTTGGGGCTGCCTCCTGGCCAGACCAGCACTGAGCAGGTGCTGCCTCTGCAGTGCAGTGGGCAGGACCTGGCACAGGAGGGTGGAGTGGGACAGGGAGGCTCAGTGCTGCTGCCGCTGCTGCCACTAGGAGTGCTACACCACCATGGCCACCAAGGTGTGAAGTGTCCCCTGCCCACCAGGCAGCAGTGGGGGGCACAACTCCATGGTGCCGCCACTGCAGCACCTCACCTTGGTGGCCATGGCACGAGCATATCAGGACTGCTCAGTGCCCCAGAGCATCGGGGGGGACAGTTGCAGCTGGACCCGTGTCTTGGTGAGTGAAGGAAGCAGGGGGAGCTCTAATTTGCTATGATAATAAAAACCAACATCAAATGCCAAAATATGTAGGTATTCAGAATTTATCTTATTATAATGATTGAGGTACTGGTAGGCTTCCAAATTGCTTTAAAATTGTAAATATATAAATAAAACATTGTGTTCAGCTGATCCCTATATATATGGTTGCGTTTCATTTTATTGCGGAAAAACGTGGATTTGGGGTTTTTTAATTAGAGACTTTGTGATTTTTTTGCTTCCTGTCAGGCGCAGCTCTGGCTCCGTCCCCTCCCAGGACATGGAGCACATGGAAGCTCTGGCTCCTGCCTGACCACACAGCAATATCCTGGGGCCAGAGCTCCTGCTGCCACTGCTGCATGAGCAGGCAGGGACTAGAGCTTCCATCTACTCCATACCCAGGAGGGAATAAAGCTGAATCTGAACCTGACAGTAAGTGGTGGGGGGGAGGGAAGGCTGTAGAGATGAAGGCTGTGAGGAATGGGGCGGGGTGGGCCGCAAAGGTAGAGGCTGTGGGGAGTGGGAGGTAAAGGACAGTGAGTGGTAGGTAGACAGGGCAGGCAGGGGAGCAAGGGGCACAGGCATGATGGAGGGGGCAGGCTGCAGGGGAGAGAAGTGGTTGGAGGCAAGGGGTGGCTTGATCCCCACCATCTGTCTCCCCTCTACCATATACCCCTTGTTGCTGCTTTCCATGCTGCAGCAGTGAGGGGGATGAATTTAAGGCAACCCTTTGATAATTAGATTCTATACATGGTGAATTATAACAGATTTATACATTTTCCATATATGGAATCTAATTTTTGGAATGGGTCACCTTAAATTAAGTTGTCTTCGTTTCAGATAAATCTGGTAAATTAGAACATGTCTGAGCTTCTAGCATGGCAGTAGGGGGGTGTCCTTCCTGGTTACAGGGAGGAAATCCAGTTCAGAATGGACTTTTGCTTTCCTGGCTAATTAAATTTTAGATGAGACTCAGCAGACTTCTAGGGCAGTGCACTCTTACCCATTACACCTTAAGCCCTTGCTTCCTTAATGACAAATTAGTGAGTAGATCTAATACTTTGACCACCTTTTTCTTTGGAAGGAAATGTTTTATCTCTGACTTCCCCTTTAATGTGTTACAAGGAACAAGGGTTGGTCAAATGAAAGTGTGTTTGAGATAATTTATGGTAAGTCAGCATTTCAGCTACAACTTGTCATCTCCGGGGTCTGTAAGAAAATAGTCTCTGTACATTTTAAGCTCAACCCCTTCTTGGTGCTTCTCATTGATAAGGGATTAAATAATTAAAGGAAGTGTGTCTCATGCTTTTGTAAACTAAATTTTGGAGCACTTTCTTGACTGTATAAATGAATTATGTTTGATATGCTAGAAACAGACTGAAGCTAATGCTTGAATTTCTAAAATCAGGGTTTGAAAGTTGCACTGTCTGAGGCATTGAACCTGCTACGTGCATTTCTGCCTCTGAAAAGTACATCTATGTTGATATATCTTTAACTAGGGTCTGATATATCAGATGGATTACTGCTGAGTCTGTAAAATCTCAGCTTCAAGGCAATGCTGTGTAGAACTCTGTTTCTAGACCTGATGGTCTTCAGGAAGTTTACCTTAATGAAAATCGCCATGAGTTAATTACCATCTTTCACCACTCGAATTCTCTGATTTGAGCAGTGACTAGAATCACAGATGTGTTAATGTGCTGTGCCATCTGAAAGCCAAGAGTTTCTAGCTTTCAGGGTGCAAAAACATTTCTCCTTAGTTAGCAGTTCCCCAGATTTGGCTGTAAAGTCATGTTAAAGTTTTGGATGGAGAAAAGCAAGTAGCACAAACTGCCAGAAGTACAAACCATTTTGAACTTGTATAGAATGTTTTTGGAACCTGTAAACTTTCCTGGGGTTTGGCTTGGACTGGGACAATTATTGCTTTACTTTAACGAGAGACCCATTGTCTGGGCAGGGTAAGAATAGAATATCCTAATTCCAGGGCTAGCCATTCTAGTGCTCACTAATATCAGTGGTTAGTACTACAAAACCCACTTATTGCAAGTGCTTCCCCTGCAGGACTGTGAAGATCCAAACCCACTGATCCGTGCATTGGCAGTCCGTACAATGGGATGCATTCGTGTGGACAAAATCACAGAGTATTTGTGTGAACCACTCCGCAAGTGTCTAAAGGATGAAGACCCTTATGTACGGAAGACTGCAGCCGTCTGTGTGGCGAAGCTGCATGACATTAATGCCCAAATGGTGGAGGATCAGGGGTTCCTGGATTCCCTACGTGACCCGATTGCAGACTCCAATCCCATGGTAATGTATTTGTCCCTCAATGTCTTCTCCTATATTTGTAATAGGGCATGTAGTTGGAACTATTATTTTGCTGTCCAGTTCATGGATGTGTTAACTGGAGATTATTCAAACCTTGAAAAGAACAGAAAGTATCTTGTTCTGTAGGTCTGATCAAGGCCTTACCTTGTTTGGACATGCCCTGACAACTAGGTTGGGTTCCAGTCCTTGCATCCTGTGTGCTTCAAGGCTCTAGGGCTTGAACAGCTTGTAGATGCTGCCCATGGCTCAGCTGGGGTCTCTTGGTATGCAGAGCCTTGATTTAGCATACCTTCACCCAAAAGCTAGAACCTATAATCCATCTATTTGTCACCCTGCATCTGATGCTGACCCATCTGTAGCTTAAATGCACGCTTTCCCCAGGGGCATTCTAGGCTGTGGTTTAGCCCTTCAAGGATAGCTGATAATAAAAGCAAACATGAAGACACATTTGTTTGCATGCATTTGTATGCACACAGGTGGCTTAGCACAAGGATTTTGAAAGCACCATTGCTCATTATTAAATAACCTGAAAAACGCACAGATCTATGAACCCTGCATGCATTTTCCATGCTTTAGCTTCCTTACCACTCTAAAGTATGTTGAGGGCTGAGGTCAGGTCCTCTGTGGTGATGTGGGATCCTTTTGTGATGCTCCCAGTTTGTCTTCTGAACCATGGAGTCCTTTCAGGTCACCTTCTTTCTGGCCTTGCCTGCTCCTACTGCTAAACCAGGATTTCCCACTACAGAAAACATACTTACCTATTCCTCTCTCCTGTTCAGTACTTTGTGTGAGGGTCATCCCCTTGTTTTTTCTGAGTTCTTTATATACTGTTTCTTTATTACTTCTGTCCCATCATTCTGCCTGGGGGGGAATATCGATTCTTCACTAGCCCCAACAGAGGACCATGGTCAGACTGGTTTCCCTGTTCTATCCATCTCAACATGTACCTGGTTTTGGTCAAAGCATAGTTGTTAAGCTAAATACTCTCTCCATGGACCCTTGTCTAATGAGTACAAGCCACAAGTGTCCTCTGCCGGAGGGGTACACATTCATGAGGCTTTCATAATCCACCAGTCCCATGGCAATCCCAGAGGTGGGCCAAGAGCACCCTTCTGCAAATACAGAGTATGTCAAGTTTGCTTGGCAAAAATGTGTCAGAGGTTGTTCTCTGCCATTTTTCCTCAACTCTAGAACTCTTCCTTTTGAGGTCTGCCAGAGCCCAAGCCTGGACATGTTTTGGAAGCACTAGAAGACCTTTGCATTTGGTCAGGCATTTAGCAAGCAAAGCCATGCTGAGATGCTCTTTAGTGGGTTTCTGTTTTATATTCCCCTTTTAAGTTGTTTTGTTTTCTTGCTCTTTTTTTTCTTGTCAGTCTCCTATTTTGTTCTCTTACTGTGAGTTGCCTTGAACCTTTATTGGGACAGGTAGCATATATATTGCATGCATAAATAAATAATAAATAAGTCTGCATAGTAATGAGTGCACAACAACTTCATCACCACAGCCAGAATGCCTGAACTTACAGTAGGTTCTTAAAATTATTGCAGTTTGTCCTTTCACGTATACCCTCATTTTCTATACCTTGGTAGATTTCTTGACTATCTTCCATGGTTGAAATGAAATTTTGGTTCACCTGGTACCTCTTCTCAGTATATTAAGCACCCTTTCCTTCCAAACAAATGCAGCAAAACTGTGTTGTAGATCCACATTAAAGTAAGAGAAGCATCAACCTATATGAGTTGGAAGGGTGATGGTGATGAAGAATCAGTTCTACCACAAACCTGCACTCTGGCTTGGTGGCAGCTGAGAAGCAGGGCTAGCCACTTGTCAGTTGTGGCTGCATTTGTCTTTATTAAAGTGGTTATGAACCAGTGTCTGGTTCTTTAGTGTAGCTGAATAGGACTGGCACTTTAACCAGCCCATGAGTCAGCTGCCTCTTAAATCTGGCTGAAACCTTGGAATTGATCCCTCCTCTTCCCCAGTTAATGAGAAAAGCCTGTATTTCATAATTATAGTCTCTTTTTGTAATCAACCAGCTTTCGAAGGCAGATGGTAAAATTTACTGTGACTCCTGTTCTTTTCCCGTACTGAAAGTTTTAGTCCTGGGAAGAGAGGAACACCACAGTATCAGTGTCATGCAAGTGACACACTTCCCTTTCAGCCAGGGCTGGAGCTGTAATGAGTGACTCATGAACAAGTCATCTCTGATCTCCATCATAACAAAGGCACTATCTGAAGTGGAGTCCTCAAGGAGGTTGAGGAGGCCCAGGGGCTCTCTAGTGCTCTCTTCTGTCACCCTAAAAGTTGTTGCTCATTTTCAGTAGTTCTTAGATCTAAATGTGTGTGGGCTGGGGTTAGTTTTTCCAGCCAGGTGGGACATCCAGGTTTAAGACTGTATTGCAGGAAAAGCAGCCAGGCTTTCCAAGTAAATGCAGAGCCTATGCACAGGGAAACAAGTTGTAAGTGAGAAGCACAGAGTAATTTGATTTTAGGTGTGTGCCAGCAAATAAGCACAAAGAGAAGGAAGGTTTTATCAATACAATGACAGCCATGGTAACAAAAGCAAAAGGTATTTGCACTTGAGAAAGGGAGAAGATTGAGGCGAGTTTGAGAGTCTTGCTTCATGGAATATCATTTTAATGGTCTCCTGCTATTCTCCCCAGGCTCACTTTACCCATTGACTTGGCTGCAGTGCAAGGGAATCATGTATCCAGGTAGATTCATCCCTAAAATTTCCCTGACCTTTAATGTGAAGGTGCTTGCTATAGGTGGTTTGAGCCTGAAAGAAGGCCCTGCACTCCTTTATTGCTCTTTTAGTTCACTGTTCTTCAGCACAGTTCTGTTCCTTTTTAATGGATGCTAAAGGCTTTGGGTTCAGAACCTGTAACTTGTTCATATTATAATAAAAGTAAAAAATATGCCCTGCCATGAATATGGTATCGTGGCCCTGATGGTTCGTTTTGAAATAGTGTTCAAGAAGAGACTGTGTCATCCTCAGGTTTTAATTATTCCAGGTAAGATCACTATCTGAGCGATCTTGGGATCTACACTTAGCTCATTCAGGTACCACTGTTTTCACTTGCAAGGAGAGATGCAACACTGAGGCTTAATTGGGGCACTTAGGCTTAGTTGCTTCAGGCAGAATGAAGAGTTCATTGAACTCCCTGTGGGCACTGCCCATTTTAGTGCTTCTGAGCTTGAGGGAAAAAATGCAAGTGATTAATTGCAACATGGCCAGACAAGGTTCCTTGGGTGAATTTGATATCTTTTATTAGACCAACCCAAATGGTTGGAGAATAGTTATTAAGCAAGCTTTTGGGTTCAAAAACCCTTCGTCAGGCTAAGGAAGCTGCAGCAGTTGGTGTGTGCTCTTCCTGGATGGAATGAAAAGTAAAGAAGCCAGGGGCTGGGCTGGGGAGTCAGGTGCCAGGCAGATTATAGTTTGGCTTCTTTCTTTTTCATGTTGTACAGTTTCCATTTCAGACGGCTGAATTCGATATCTTCCATGTTGCAGGGGTGTAACATGGGCACTTATAAAATCAAATTGCTGAACAAGGGCAGTGGAGTCATCTATACAGGTCACTAGGTGTTAAACAGGTAATCCCTCTTTGGTCGTTACTTATAAGCAGGGATCCTGGTTTTCCCTGATAAAAAATCACAAAGTCTCTGCTAAAACCCCCAAAATCCATGATTAAAATTAAAGGTGCCCCCACAGCCCCTGCTCCCCCAGCCTTGCCAGAGGGGGCCCCCAGCTGTCAGGAGTATGGGCCTGGGTCTGCAGCACCCTGCCCCCCCCTCCCCCCCCCCCCCCCCGCTGCAGGCCCAGGTTAGGTGGCTCTCCGCTGCTGCATGCACTCCCAGGGGGTAGTGGGGACTGACACCGCCCCCCCCCCCCCAGATCTGTACCTGGGGCAGGCACAGGCTGAGGCTGCTGCCCAGTCAGGTGGGGTTTGGGACCCAGGGCTGCAGCGCGCAGCTGCAGGGCCCCAGCGGGGAGCAGGACGGGGCCGTGGGTAGCTTGTCAGGGGAGGTTAAGAGGGAGGGCCAGTTCCCCACTGCCGTGCACACTCCTGGGGCTCAGGGGAGACCCATGCCCCCTAGATCTGTACCCAGGGCAGGTGCACGCTGCGGGTTCAAGCTTCTGCCCGCTTCCCTTCCCCAGGGCCTCTGGAGCCGGTGCACACGACCCGGTGCAGCTGGGGATAGCAGGGCCGCATGGGGGTTCCTTGCCACCGTGAGCTGCCATTGCCGCCCGCCCGCCGCCCCCCCCACACTACCCTGACAACGCGCCTCCACCTCATTGCATCTGTGCACACAGGAGGTGTGTCGCCAGGGCGAGGGGGGGGCAGTGTACAAGGATGGGCGAGGAGGTTTTCCACACAGCTCCTCCACTCCCTGCCACACCGGGTCATGGCGGGAGAAGTGGTGCGGCAGGGAACAGTAGGCCCCCTGCTCACCACTGTTCCCCAGCCCTGCCTAGCTCCCTCCCTATAGGGTCCTGAATTCCCCTCTTTCCCCCAGCACTTACCTGCTGGAGCTGCTCTGCAGGCTGCCTGAGGCCACACGCATGTCTATACATGTGATGCCCACTGTCTTTCCACCTTCTTCCTGCTCCCTCCCAGTCTTCCAGCCTGCAGGGAGCTCATTGCAAAATGGCAAAATCCATGGGTTTCTCTGGTAAAATGAGAAATCCGCGTTTGCTTCTGGTAAAAGGCATAATCCACAGTTTACTCCGTTTTTTGTGGAAAATGGAAAACCCAGATCTCTGCTTATAAGTGAGGAGGGGCAAGCTAGTTTTAAAACATCATCCATTCCCTGAGGGCTATTGTAGCAAAGTCATGGTACAATTGCTGTATCTAGGAATCTGTGTGCAGCCGATGCCAGATTGCAAATACTTATGAGGAAAAGTTTCGTGGGGAAAAGCCTCTTACAAAATTCAGTACTGGAAGAACAACCTAATGAATTTTCTTTCCCCCTCCCCTGTCAAGTTTGCAAAGCAGATCTTGCTGTCTTCACTCCCTGTTTATCTACAGTGCAAAGGAGCAGAGATGGTTTTTCTCACCTAGCTGGTGAGAACTGCAAATACTAAGGAACTCTTTAGAGGCAAGATTGCTTTGAAGTCAGAATGGGAATTTAGTAAATAAAACTACTTTTCCTTCAGCTTTCTGCAGTTCAGGGGACCTGTCCTCTTCAATCACACTTCTTGAAATACTTTTCCCTTCCTTAGCTACTTGTTAACACCTTTATCCAGTCCTAGAACTGGGTAAAGATTAGAGCGGAAAAATCCTCTGCTTTTATTTTATATTGTTTGTACATTTGATAACACATGGATAGTGTCAGTTTCTCTGTAGTGCACACCTTTAATTAACTTTGTCAGGATGAAGAACAACAAAATCTTCCTTGTGCCTTTTGGCTGAACAGAACTTCTTATATTAGCCTTTTTTTTTTAATCCACAGAAAATGCATGTGGGTGTATATGCTGGCAGTTTTTCTGTCACAATTGTGCTTTACTTTTCTAGCTGCATTTTACTTCCATCATCACAATGATCTTTAGCTGGAGAGAGACTGTAGATATTAGAGCCTTAGATAACATCCATCAAATCCTGCTGGGCCCAATAATAGCGCAAGGGAGTTTTTTTATGTTTGGATGCTGTATTTATGCAAAATGATATTGTCACTTGTGTGTTTGACCTGGTACATCAAGTGGCACTGGGATTTTTCAGAGACCTTCAAGGGAGAGATTTGGGCATTCACTGAATTTCAGTGAGTTAAGTGCATAACTCATAGGCCCCTTAGAGAATCCCAGGCTTTGTCCAGCTGTGGCAAGACCTCAGAATCTTAAATCCTCCTTTAATGGCTTGAAAGAGTGAATGGCATGGAAACAATCCCTTCATCAACATGTGGGTGTTTGAATGATGAAGGGCTAGTTTGGCCCAGCCGTTTAATGCCATCTGTATGTTCCATATCTAATGTTTTAACCCTCTTATGACACCTTCTTCATATAAAACAGTGTCTTGAAATTGAGAGGTTTGGAATTCTATATAGCTAGATGTTGGCTCAGAGAGCTGCTTATGGCAGTTTGGAGTCCTAGGGTGCTGAAGTCCCATAAGGTTACTTTTCCATGAGGAAAATCAGAGTTGCAGAATCGGTCCATAAAAAATCCAGGCTTGCCCTGTATGTGTGACATCTGCTCGCTGCTGCCTTCCGCAAGCTTCCTGGCTGTCCTGGGGGTAGGTGGATTGATGACTTCAGTCATGACAGGCAGTGAGTTTATATGAATTAGTGACTGGAGAAAATCAATGCTTATATTTTTAATAAGGTTATGTGAACTGTTGGAACAGAGATGGAGATTTGGGATGAATAGTCCATCCTTTACAAGACACTTCCACTGGGCTCAGTTATGCAGTAGATCCGTCCATCAGCTGGGATTCTAAAGGAACCTGTTTCCGCCCCTGGGCCATCATTAGTACTTTTGATTAAAGCTGGTGGACAACAGCTTGAAAAATCCCTCAGTAGATGATCCTTTAAGTATATTTCCTAGGGATACATGTAAGATCCCTCATGTCTGATAAACTCTAAATGTAATTCCAGCAGGAAGCAAAGAAGGTAAATTTCTTCAAGCTTTTATGTTGGAAAGCAGGGGGACATAAAACTGTCACTGATTTTTGGCAGCTTGGGAGTACCAGGTTTGATGGACTCTGTTTGTGGTGATCATTTCCCACTATTCTATGTCCCACAGCTGTTTGTCATTTGTGTACATATCAAACCATACAACTACTGACTTGCCCAGAATTTCCTGCAATCAGTAATAAATCAGGGCAGGTGGTGAAAAGCCAACTTTTTTTGCTCTTTCCAGCCAGAGAAGAGAAGGTTCTTACTGCTCTTCTTGTGCTCTTTTTAGAGGCAGTAGAACTTAGGTGTTTGGCTTTTACGGGGGCAAGGCTGGTAGCTGGGACTCCCCCTAGATGTTTAGGGGACCTGTCAACTGAATGATCTCTTTCAAGATGTGTGTGTTTTTTTGTGGTTTTTTTTCCCATTCTGCCCTGAATTAATACCAGGCTTTCACATGATGTTTGCTTGGATACACAGTGCCCTTTCGAGGCAGTTGGTCCTGTCCTTTGAAGCATGAGAAAGGACAGGTCGGGGAAGAAAGGGGGCGCGGGTTGCACTTTATGTCAGTGAGCAATATACATCAACCCTCATCAAGACAGAATCCAAGGTTGAGGAAGTAGAAGGATTGTGGGTTAGGCTACATGGGGGGCAAGGAAAAAGGGATTTGGTGGTAGGGGTCTGCTACAGACCCCCACACCAAGGGGAAGAAATAGATGCGGGGCTCCTGAGGCAACTCTAGGAGACCATAAAAGCTAAAGAGGCAGTAGTCATGGGGGACCTAAACTACCCGGACATCTGCTGGGAGACGCAGACGGCAAAGTCCCACCGCTCACACAGGTTTCTAACCTCCGTACAGGACCTCCACCTGACACAGGAGGTACACGGTCCCACTAGGGGGAATGCCATACTGGATCTGGTTTTGGCAACAGGGGATGACATGGTAGGGGACCTCCAGATCGGTAGCCATTTGGGAGACAGTGATCACCTAATAATAGAATTCAACATAAGACGTCGAGTGGGTAAGGTAACTAGTAGGGTGGAAGTGCTAGACTTTAGGAAAGCTGATCTCAATGAACTCAGGCGATTAGTCAAGGACGCGCTGCAGAGTAGGAGATTTGAAGAAATGGAAGCCCAAGAAGGGTGGCTGTGCCTGAAGGAAACAATCCTTTGGGCACAAAGCAAGACGATCCCCGAGCGAGGCAAAAGAGGGAAAGGGGCCAGGAGGCTTCCATGGCTGACCAGAGAAATCCAGGGCAGCCTAAGGGCCAAAAGGGGAGCACATAAAAAGTGGAAACAAGGTGAGATCACTAAAGATGAATATACCTCCTCTGCTCGTGCTTGTAGGGAGGCAGTTAGATGGGCCAAAGCTACCATGGAGCTGAGGATGGCAACCCAAGTAAAAGACAACAAGAAATTGTTTTTTAGATATATAGGGAGTAAAAGGAAGGCCCAGGGAGGAATAGGACCCCTGCTAAATGGGCAGAAACAATTGGTGACAGACAGGGGGGACAAGGCTGAACTCCTCAACGAGTTCTTTGCCTCAGTGTTCCTAAGCGAGGGGCACAACAAGTCTCTCACTGGGGTTGTAGAGAGGCGGCAGCAAGGCACCAGACTTCCATGCGTAGATCCTGAGATGGTGCAGAGTCACTTGGAAGAACTGGATGCCTTTAAGTCGGCAGGCCCGGATGAGCTCCATCCGAGGGTGCTGAAGGCACTGACCGACATCATTGCAGAGCCACTGGCGGGAATATTCAAACGCTTGTGGCGCACGGGCCAAGTCCCGGAGGACTGGAAAAGGGCTAACGTGGTCCCCATTTTCAAAAAGGGGAGGAAGGAGGACCCAGGCAACTATAGGCCAGTCAGTCTCACCTCCATCCTTGGTAAAGTCTTTGAAAAAATTATCAAGGCTCACATTTGTGAGAGCCCAGCAGGGCAAATTATGCTGAGGGGAAACCAGCACGGGTTTGTGGCGGGCAGATCGTGCCTGACCAATCTAGTCTCTTTCTATGACCAGGTTATGAAACGCCTGGACACAGGAGGAGGGGTGGATGTCGTATACTTAGACTTCAGGAAGGCCTTCGATACGGTATCCCACCCCATACTGGTGAACAAGTTAAGAGGCTGTGACTTGGATGACTACACAGTCCGGTGGGTGGCGAATTGGCTAGAGGGCCGCACCCAGAGAGTCGTGGTGGATGGGTCGGTCTCGACCTGGAAGGGTGTGGGCAGTGGGGTCCCGCAGGGCTCGGTCCTTGGACCGATACTCTTTAATGTCTTCATCAGTGACTTGGACGAGGGAGTGAAATGTACTCTGTCCAAGTGTGCAGATGACACAAAGCTATGGGGAGAAGTGGACATGCCGGAGGGCAGGGAACAGCTGCAGGCAGACCTGGATAGGTTGGACAAGTGGGCAGAAAACAACAGGATGCAGTTCAACAAGGAGAAATGCAAAGTGCTGCACCTAGGGAGGAAAAATGTCCAGCACACCTACAGCCTAGGGAACGACCTGCTGGGTGGCACAGAGGTGGAAAGGGATCTTGGAGTCCTAGTGGACTCCAAAATGAACATGAGCCGGCAGCGTGACGAAGCCATCAAAAAAGCCAATGGCACTTTATCGTGCATCAGCAGATGCATGACTAATAGGTCCAAGGAGGTGATACTTCCCCTCTATCGGGCACTGGTCAGACCGCAGTTAGAGTACTGCGTGCAATTCTGGGCGCCACACTTCAAGAAGGATGCGGATAACCTGGAGACGGTCCAGAGAAGGGCAACTCGTATGGTCAAGGGCCTGCAGACCAAGCCCTACGAGGAGAGACTAGAGAACCGGACCTTTTCAGCCTCCGCAAGAGAAGGTTGAGAGGCGACCTTGTGGCTGCCTATAAGTTCATCACGGGGGCACAGAAGGGAATTGGTGAGTATTTATTCCCCAAGGCTCCCCCGGGCGTTACAAGAAATAATGGCCACAAGCTAGCAGAGAGCAGATTTAGACGGGACATTAGGAAGAACTTCTTCACAGTTCGAGTGGCCAAGGTCTGGAACGGGCTCCCAAGGGAGGTGGTGCTCTCCCCTACCCTGGGGGTCTTCAAGAGGAGGTTAGATGAGCATCTAGCTGGGGTCATCTAGACCCAGCACTCTTTCCTGCTTATGCAGGGGGTCGGACTTGATGATCTATTGAGGTCCCTTCCGACCCTAACATCTATGAATCTATGAAACTATAAAGAGAAGACCTTTTTTCCTATGTTTGATTACAAGGCTGCATGTGGAGTAGCCCAAGAAGATATTTGCTTGTGGTCTTTTCAGTTTCACTGAGAGGAGACATTTTTTTTTTAGCAGGAATTAATAAGGCTTTGCCTGTCCTCCGTCCTGAATCCAGCACCTTGACCAGAAGAAACCACTGTGGTAAATTAACCTTCAGCTGTCATGAATGACCATATCTGTGTCTAAAGCATTTACACTACAGTTCTGCATTAAATTAAGTGAAAATGGGAAAAGTATCAAAGGCAATGATTGTCCCATTTTTCTGGGTTAACCGCTTCAACCAGGCTGGGGAATCTTAATAAATCATCTCACCTACCATCCAGCAGAACAAACCTAGAATAGCCTACCTGATCCCAAGGAGGGTTAAGTGGAGCGGGTGTTACCTGTCATAGGTATCCTCCAAAAATTCAACAAGGCAGCAACACAAAACTGATTGACACATTCATTCCTGGCAGCCCTCCCTGGTTTTTGGGGTGTATTCACAGGAAGAGTGTTGATTTGAGGAGCAAGGTCAGGGAGGGGTGCAGAAGGCATCTAGTGTATGTATGTATTTATTTATTTATTTATTCTGTCATTAGTTGGACTTTGTACATCCTTATCTTTTAACAATGACCAGGGTGAGAATTTATCCATTTCCAAGGGCAGAAGGGTTGTCTATATAACATTTAACCTCATTACAGTCTTTTATTAAAGGCATCAGTTAACCTGACTAGATATCTTTTACCAGCCTCCTGTGATGGGGTCCACAAGGATTTTGTCTGTATCTGCTATAGATTAATATATTCATTTCTTTCCTATTCAGAAAGTCCAGCTCATCACTGCTTTCCCCAATGTGAAATTAAATTGGTTGTGTTGCTGTGAAGCTGATCACCAAGTGCTATATAAAAAAATACATCAAATAAGTTTCATCTTTGGGTAAACACCAATATTTGCTAACAAGCTCCTTCTCTTTGATCTTGGGCTTTCACTAGGTGAAAGCAGGCCTGACTGGAAATTTTAAACAAAGAGTAGCTATCCAAGTACAAACAGCCTCTATCCCTGCAGGATATTCTCTCTCATGTACAAAGGTGTACCCAGCTGGCTAGAGCCCTTTTTTCTTAACTCATTCATGTTTTCTTTGGAACAAAAAAGTCTTCCTCTTCTTTTGATGAGATGTGAGAATGCAAAGCAGCTGCCATTTCGCATAAGCATAATGTTTAGCTTACGGCAAGAAATCCTCATTTCTAGTGTGTATTGGGTTTTTCTTTCCGGGGAGATGGTAAATATTTCTTCAAGAGAAGGCAAGAGGGGTATAGGATGGAAACCTCCTCTTTAATGACACATACATCCAGCATGATGGGTTTTTATTGTCTCTAATCAGCTGCCTCTCTGCCACATGGTACATCATTCAAGTTGGTTGCTGCATAGAGTAATAACTCCATCTGCAGTCTGCTGATTGCTGGGTAATTGAGCAAAGACTGGGATGTGTATTCCTACCGATCCAAATCTTCCTTATTTTTCTGTTGTCTGGCTCTAAATTACAGTGACCTTGTTAGCAGCAGACATTTGCCCTTACAGTAATATTTTGTTATGAAGGAGTCATGCAGCATTTAGACTTAAGTGTTCAGGTGCCACACTACTAATATAGAAATCCATAAGAAGGAATGCATGTAGATGTGTGCAAATATACCCTTAAGCTGGGCATCCTAAAACTTCACATTTCTGTTATTCTTTAAAATGTAATAGCCCATTTGACTTAGAAGGCACTGCCTTTTGAATAGGTTTACATTGTGGCCTTTCAGCCTTTGTAGTAATCCTTTTTCCCCCTCTCCCCTCTTACTAAGATGGGCAACATCTGGCTTTTCTTTTTGATTTATTCAGAAGCTGCTCTGTAGCGCTTATTAGGGTAGCTTCTCAGCTTTGCAGACCTGAATTAACTGGAACTCTCAATAGTTGTCTGAAGCAGAGAAAGAAATGACTCTGTTCACAGTCATGTGAGGTCCAGAGTACCTGGTACTTGTCCAGTGTCCTCCATGAAACTGAAGAGAACCCAGGTCCTTTCCCAGACCTGTTGCTTGATCGCAAGACAACTCTTTCTTTCTCTTTACTGCCCACTCCCTTGGTTCAGAACCAATGTGAGGATAAGTGTGGAATTCGGAGAGTCGCCAGCTTAGAAGTATAAATTCTTTCTGGTCATTTTCAATCTCATGGCTTCCTTTGTTATACTAATAGCTTTGTGTCAGCTTGGTTTAGGAAAGGCATCTCAACTACATTTGCCTTATTTTCCTGAGACAGTATCTTCATTTTTTAAAAACCTCAGTTTTAATGCTCTAGTGTGCAGGGTTATGTCACCTGAATTCAGTATAATTGTGCTACTTCCAGAGATGGCAGATCTTACTGGGTCTGTTAGTATTGTTAATGAGAGAGGCTGGCACTTAATGGAGAAGCAAAAGGTAACTGGGCTCACCTGGCTCTGACTATTGGAGTATCTTCAAACACTTGTAATAAAGCTCCTGGTTTCAGTGTCATGAAATCTACTTATTACTGTTAATGGTGATCCTAGTTCATATGTTCCTAAGGAATTGTTCCTTGGTGTGCACAAGATGCTGGTACTGAAGTTTGTTCTTGCATTTTGAAACCCTGTTGTAGATGGGCTAATCACCAGCCTTTTCAGTAGTCCTGCATGCAAAATGGTCTCTGGGTTGTCTCCATGGCTATTAGAAAGTAAACCACAAGATGGCAGTCTTTTAAAGTAGAACATGAACTCCATTTGGATGAGAGAAGATCTTATTCTATAATTACTTCTCTTGGGGTTCAGGACATAGAGATGTTTGACTTTTTTCAGGAATTGGAAAGGTAGCAGGAAAGCACAGTATAAAATGCATCCTGGCCCGTATCAACCTTCTCGCTTTTAAACCCAACAGTAGTTTTCTGTCCTGATATTGGTCATGTTGCTACCATTGGTAACTTTTAATCTTCAGAGCAGTCTCTGTAGACAACTTCCCTAGATTCCATGCGTCTTGGGCTCAGTTGGCCTCACTCTTTTTGATTGGTGCCTTCAGGATGTAGTAATGCATGTTAGTCTTGCACATTTCTCCTCTTCAGGCTGTAGTAACACTTGGTACCATTCTCCTAAGTGTGGCTCTGGCAGTGTGACTGAGCACCACATGGCAGGGTTCCACATTTGCATCTAGGCTTCCCATGGGGTTAGGTTACTAGAAGAAAAATGTTACATTCTAGGCCCTGCAAACCTAGGTTCTTGGCTTAGAGCCGAGTTCATTTTTAATACACCACCATCAGGCCAAGCTAGACTGTCAGTAATATATGTGAAACCTTGTCCTCAGGTTATACAGTTAGTGACTCCTCTGCCAGCCCATTATCTTCAGTCACCTTCTTTTCTGTCCTTGTTGTTGTTCCATTGTTTGAAGCAGGTGTTGATTCCCAAGAAGGGTGGAAATCCAGACTGGACTCTGACTTGTGTTGGACCAGATGAGCTAAAAGGAATAGAATGCATGTAATCAGCTCTAACTTCTATCCCAGGGAAAATCCTCGAATAATTAATCAAGGAATATGTATGCAATAGGCTTGCAGAAGGTGGGATTCTGAACGACAGCCAGCATAGCTTCTTCGCCACGCTGGCTCGAGAGAGTCCAGAGAAGGGCCACCCGTATGATCAGAAACTTGCATGCCAAGCCGTAAGGCTGAGGAGGGACCTGGGACTCTTCAGCCTGAAGAAGAGAAGGGGTCTGAGAGGGGACTTGGTAGCAGCTTACTGCTACATCAGGGGTGTATATCAAGGGCTCGGTGAACAACTGTTTACCAGGGCACCCCAGGAGTAATGGCCACAAACTCCTGGAAGACTTTCAGGCTCAACATTAGGAAAAACTTCCTACCACAGCCATGGTAGGAAGCCTGTGGAATAAGCTGCCTCCAGAGGTGGTGCAGTCACCTACCCTGAAGGTCTTCAGGAGGAGAGTGGACAGTCACCTTGCTGGGGTTATTTGACCCCACTTGTCTTTCCTGCTTGGTTCAGTGAGACTGGACCCAATGATCTTCCGAGGTCCCTTCCAGCCCCTTCCAGTGTATGAATCAGAGCAGATGCGCAGTGAGTGTGTTAATGACAGGGTTCTTTTGTTAGTTTCTATTCACCAGTAAATATCCAGCTCATTTTGTTACAGAATACATGCATGACAAGCACTGAAATGTTCAGTGGCTGTAACAGCACCAAGATAACAACAGCCAAGTGAGTGTGCAGGAAGGAAGGAAGCTTATATTGCAGGCCTTCTGAAATAGGGATGGTCTTTTGATTTTGTGCTTGTTTGTGCAGGGCCTAACACAATAGCATTTTTGTCCATGAGTAGGGCTCCTGAGCTGTACAGTAATACAAATACTAAATTGTCTTGGCTGGAGGTTGATGCAGACAGCTTGGCTGATGGGAGAAAACTGCCTGGGATTAGACACTATGCAGCTGGGACACCATTCTCCTCCTATGCAAAAGCACCCTCTTGGTTTCTAATCTCTTTCCTTTGCCAGTACCTTTATGATAAAAGAATTCAGGAGTTATGCTGATATGCTGAAACTCCTGTATTCTCTTGATGAGCATAAAGAGCAATTATAAAACCAAATGGTTTCGCAGAATATTATTTTTGCTGGGGTGATGCCGTTGTGCTGATTCTTGGCAGAGAAGAGGCGTCTTTGCTTGTGACGGTGAACGGAAGCTGCTGGGAGGGGCTGCAACTGGGGGGACTCTCAGCCTGGGCAGCTGCTAACTCTGGGTCCTGGCAGCTGCAGACACTGGGTCCTGGCAACACATCTGGTGCTGGAACCCAGTTGGCTCTCGACAGCTGCAGGGTCTGGCTGCAGTCTCCCAGCCCCAGGAGTGTGTGAACCCTTGGGGCTGGGAGATGGCAACTGCCACTGTCGCCCAGCCTCCAGGATTTAATGCATCCCCCAAGGCTGAGAGATGATGGCAGCCATGATCTCTCAGCCCTGGGGTTTTCATGCACCCCCAAGGCTGGGAGCCCCTCAGCTTATGGGGCCCCCAGCCACAGGAGTTTGTTTCTTGCTGATGCAGGAGGAGCCTAGAATCAGGCAATAAAGTGTGATGAGATCTAATATGCAGTTCAACAATCATGCCTCCTGCTATGCATGTGTGGCATAGCAGGAGGCGTGATTGTATGGATTACATATTGGATCCCCATTGTGCCTTTACCTGCACTTGTAGAGGGGCCCTGAGTCTGGGCGTTCTTGAGAACTGGATCAAAGAAGCTTTAGTTGGTGGGACTGTTTTCCTACAACAAAATGAAAGGGTAATTGTTGCACAGGTAGGCATACCTGTGATATATTTAATCTGGATAAAACAAGGAATTGTGAACATATGGCCTTGTGAGCTAGTGAACAGAGCATCTATCTGGCCCAGCTGGGCTTGAACTGTTTGCTGCCCCCTGCCAGGATATCTTTTCTGCTGTCGTCAATCCATCATTAACCTTATTCAGTAGATTAAAGCTATGACAGTTGTAGCTGCCTGTTTGGCAATCACACCTATGTTTTGCTGTGGGACCTAACCCTCAGCATGCTATTTGGACACTTTATTCCATTTAATACCTTATACAAGTTCCCCTTTCACCACAGAGTTTCTCCTGACAAACTGTATGAGTAAGCTGAAATAGTACAACAAGCTAATTAGCAAACATACCAAGCTATAGTATAGAACACGTAATTAGACTCATTTTGTTGTGCCTAGATCTTCTTCTGGCATTAATGGTGTGTACTGAGAAGAAAGTGCATACAGGTCTGACAGCTGTGTAGGTGCTTTGAGCTGGTAAACCCATCAGGTTGATTTAATTGATCCGGTCTAGCAGCCTAGAGCTTATATCACTCCTAGATCAAGTTACAAACCCATTTAAGATGGGCTGTTACCACTCTGGTCCTTTTCTCTTTCCAGCTATAACTGTTACTTCCTTTTGGTGATCTCCTGGGGAGGTGGAACTCAGTAGTGTCCGTTTGATCAGTTCAGTTAGTTGATCTCTTTAGGGCAAGAGAGGGATGGTTTTTACCTCTCCTCCCCTCCCCTTCTCCACCCCGTCTACTGGATGGTACAGTTTGTGCAAGCACTGAAGATATTCTTGTGTAGTAGGCTAGATTCTATCCATAAAATAATAGGTTATAAGCTGCTGATATGCTCTTATCCCCCCATACTGATGCTCCAGAGATTTGATTCCTATTGACTAGTTATTAAATATTAAAGGTAAGAAATAGAACACTTTGTAAGAAAATAGTAATGGCTACGGAGTCCCAGGAAGACCTAAAGTAACTGGCTTTGCTCATGTTCTGACCTGTTTCTCATAGCAAAGAGCAGAGGGACCTTTTCTTGCTCCTGCTGTACTTGAAAACAGCCTGGCATTTGGGGTCTGTTTTGAATAAGCCACCTATTCCTAAAGGATGACACTCCAGGATCAGAGAACGTGCTGGGATTGGCAAAGAGTTGCAATGAGGAGTGCCTCTGTTAAGAGGTTTAAACTGAGCAGCAAGCAGATATGAGTCAGGCAGGTCATCTAGTCACAGGGGTATGCTGTGAAGCACTCGGGTGCAATGGACAGAATGGGGGGTATATATTCTGAGTTGATTTAAATTTTAACAAATGAGGGTTAATTTTTTATTGAACAGGAATCTAATCCCATACATTTACACAGTGTTTCTTATCCCACTGGATTAAGCCCTGTATTGGAATGCACAAGATATGGATGCAAATTCCAGCTCTGCCACTGACTTGCTTTGGGAATCTGTCAAGTCATGTGGCCTTCCCTTCCCCTGTTTTCCTGATATATTAAACAGGGATGATGATTCTGATCACCTTTATGAAACTGATTATGGGGGGCTGGTATGATTTTTGCAGAAGAAGCTGACTCCCATCTCCTGGGTGGCTTCGTGCTATCAGTCTTCCCTGCAGCTAGCTTTTTGTGCCATGTAAGAGCTGCCTTTGTCAGGCAGAGTTTGGGATTCTGCCTACCCACCCATCTCTTCTTCCAAACTGGGGATTTGTAGGAAAATTTTGCATTGGAATGTGCTGCTTGACAGAGGCTGAGATTTGCAGTTGGTTCTCTAATGCCAGTGCTTCTGTGCCTGGTGTGCCTCTTGGGCTGTTTGTTTTGATGCTTCTTGGCTATGCCTGAGCAGTGTATTATTAATTCCTGCCTCCAGACCACACTGGATTCTCTTCCTCCTTCCAGCTTGTCTACTGCAAGATGCCTAAGATTGGAGTTCCCAAGCTGCTCCAGCCTGGGATGAATATCCTCACACTACCCTTCCTGAAAGGGTTGGTTGCAGTTGCTGGTGTGAAAAGTGAACGATGATGTCCCTTGTGATGGACACTGGCTCCATTGTCATTTTTTTCTTGGCAGCATGGAGCATGATCTCATCTTACCTCATACTGGGCTTTGCAGCAAGGGAGAGTTATACCATGGGATTTGGGATAGAATAAGGAGGTGACTCTTTATGGGCAGCTCTTCCTAAGTGTTGAAGAGCCTACATGGACAAAGCCACAAATCTCCATCATAGGTGATGGCATCAACCAGGTGATACTGAATGGAGGAGGATGCATATGGTGGGAAGGGCTTTGAAGCCCACAACTTATGTTTGATACAGTAGAGATTGGGGAAGCCACTGGAAAAGAGACTGGCATGGTCAAAGCAGTAAGCTTGGAAGACTCTCTTCTCAGAATACCCAAGAATCTGAGAAACCAGCCATATGGTTGTATTGCAGGGCAAATAAACTGGAGTTTAAACTACTGGTTCTCTACCTGGGTACCACAAGATGCTTATGCTACAGGGTGCCACACAATATTAGAAAGGTTAGGTGTGCAAACATATAAACAAGATTCACAAGATAAACCCAAAGATTTCCTGTAGGATTCCATGGTGTCCAACACATTCTGTTCTGCTCTGGTCCTTCTGAGTTGTTTGCAACAGAAGAATTGCTAAACTATTTTTCTGTTGTCAAAAAGTGAGTGAAAGTGAAGAGCTGGTATTTTCTGAGGGGTGCCTCGATTCATAGATTGTAGAGTCAGAAGGGAACACAATGGATCATCGTGTCTGACCCCCTCCCCCTGGCAGGAAAGAGGACCGAGGTCATATGACCCCAGCCAGGTGACTATCTAGCCTCCTCTTGAAGACCTCCAAGCTAGGTGATAGCACCACCTCTCTTGGAAACCCATTCCAGATCCTGGCCACCCTTACTGTGAAAAATTTCTTCCTAATATCTGACCTAAATCCACTCTCAACTAGTTTACACCCGTTATTCCTAGTCACTCCCTGGGGCGCCTTAGTAAACAGCGCTTCCCCTATTCCCCGTTGACCTCCCCTAATAAATTTATAGGCGGCCACAAGATCTCCCCTCAGCCGTCTCTTGTGAAGGCTAAAGAGATTCAGCTCTCTCAACCTCCTCCCGTAGGTTCTATCGCGAAGGCCACTAATCATGCGAGTGGCCCTCCTCTGGACCCTCTCCAGGTTCGCCACGTCCCTCTTGAAGTGTGGCGCCCAAAAGTGGACACAGTACTCCAACTGCGGCCTGACCAGTGCCGCATAGAGGGGGAGCATCACTTCCTTTGTTCTATTAGTCATGCACCTGCTAATGCACAACAAGGTGTGTTTGGCCTTGTTGATGGCCTCGTTACACTGCTGGCTCATGTTTATTTTGGAGTCAGTTATGACTCCAAGATCCCTCTCTGCCTCCAAGCTGCTGAGAAGGACACTCCCCAACCTATAGGTGTGCTGGGGGTTCTTCCTTCCCATGTGGAGTACCTTACATTTATCTTTATTAAATTGCATCCTATTTCTCTCTGCCCATTGATCCAACCTGTCCAGGTCAGCCTGAATCTGCTCCCTGCCCTCCGGTGTACTAACTTTGCCCCATAACTTGGTATCATCAGTGAACTTGGAGAGGGTGCTCTCCACGCCCTCGTCCAAATCGCTGATGAAGATGTTGAATAATATCGGTCTGAGGACCGAACCCTGCGGGACCCTGCTGCCCACCTCCCTCCAGGCCGAGAAGGAACTATCCACCACCACTCTCTGGGTGCGGTCCCTAAGCCAGTTGGCCACCCACCTGACCGTGTAGGCATCCACTCCACAGTCCACTGGCTTCCCAATGAGGATAGGGTGCGAAACTGTGTTGAAGGCCTTCCTAACGTCCAGGAAGATGACATCAGCCTCGGCTCCCGTGTCCAGGCAGTGTGTGACCTGGTCATAGAAGGCTACAAGGTTTGTCAGGCAGGATCTACCTGTGACAAACCTGTGCTGGTTTCCTGCACAAATGTGTTCTTTGATTATTTTCTCTAGCATTTTCCCAGGAATAGAGGTAAGACTGACTGGTCTAAAGGTACCTGGCTCATCCCTTCTCCCTTTCTTGAAAATAGACACCACATTGGCCCTTCTCCAGTCCTCAGAGACCTGGCCAGAGCACCACAAGTGCTCGAACAGCTGTGCCAGCGGCTCAGCTACGACACTGGCCAATCCTTTCAGCAGGTGTGGATGGAGGTCATCCAGGCCTGCTGACTTGTACCCATCCAGCTCCTCCAGGAGCTCCTTAACTATTTCAGAAGTAACCGTAGGCGGACTGGTGCCACATGGACATCCGTCAATGATCGAGGTGGGGGAATTGGCTTGGTCGGTACATAGAAATACTGAAGTGAAGAACTCATTGAAGAGCTCTGCTTTTTTCCTCGTGTCAACCACCAACTGTCCTGATTTGTCCTGCAGGGACCCTATGTTGGTCTGAGCTTTCCTTATGCCCGCTATATACCTGAAGAAGGACTTTTTATTGTCCTTGATTGTTGAAGCCAGCCTGAGCTCAAGCCCCACCTTGGCCTGTCTAACTGATTCCCTGCAATAGCGTGCCAGGAAGATCTATTTCTCCTTGGTGGCTGCTCCCTGCTTCCATTGCCTATACTACTCTTTCTTTGCCCCCACACTCTCCTGAAGTTCCCTGTTCAGCCAAGGGGGCTTTTTTGCCCCCTTATCTCCCTTCCTACATAATGGGATTTACTCCTTTTGAGCCCCAAGGATCACTCCCTTAAGATACCTCCAGCCCTCCTGGACCCCCATTTGCTCTATGTTCTTGAGTTGCATCCCCTCACTAACTAGCCTTCTAAGCTCGCTAAAATTAGCCCTTCTGAAGTCCAACACCTTAGCCCCACTAGTTACTTTACCCATCCTTCGCTGGATAGTGAACTCGACTAAGTGATGGTCACTATCTCCCAGGCTACCATGAACTTGCCTGTTCCCCACGAGATCATCCCCTGTTGCTAAGACCAGGTCAAGCAAGGCACTACCCCTGGTGGGACTAGACACCACCTGGGTTAGGTGGAGGTCCTGCACACAGTGTAAGAACCTCCATGAGCGGCTTGTTTTGGCTGTCTGCTCCTCCCAGCAGATATTTGGGTAGTTTAGATCTCCCATGACCACCGCCTCCCTCGCCTGCATGGCGTCTGCTAGCTGCCTGGAGAATACATCGTCTAGTTCTTGATCCTGATGAGGAGGCCTGTAGTAGACCCTCGCAACCAAGTCCTTTTCCCTGGCCCCCCCTGGATCCTGACCCACAATGCCTCGGTGTTCCCCTCCTCCACCCCCGCCTTAATGGTGGAAGACGTATACTGTTCCTTAACATAGAGTGGCTATGTTAAGGAGCCCTTCTTAACATAGAAAGGCTACCCCCCTACCTTTTTTCCCCACTCTGTCACGCCTATACAACCTATACCCCTCAATGTCTACCGCCCAGTTGTGTGTAGAATCCCACCATGTCTCGGTTAGTCCGATTAGGTCATACTGGGTGCTAGCAAGCAAGAGTGCGAGCTCCTCCTGCTTGTTCCCCATACTCCTGGCGTTTGTATAAAGATATTTTAGTCCCCCAAAGGGGCTCTTGGTGCCCCTGTGCCTTGATGGCATGTGTTCCCTTTATTACTTACCTTGTGTTCTGGTGCCTTGTTTATGGCTTACCAAACCCTTAATACTTACCTGGTGCGATCTGGCATCTTGTTTGTGCTTTACCAACCCTGGGCTCTCTTCGACCACCAGTTCCCCAACCCCCGTCAAGCCTAGTTTAAAGCTCTTCGGAGGAGATCAGCCAGCCTGTGGGCAAACAGATGCTTACCTCTGGGAGAGAGATGAAGATCATCTCCCAGGAAGCCTCCTGGAAGTGCTGGTTATGGCTGTAGAATCCAAAGCTCTCCTGAAGACACCAATTCTGGAGCCACTGGTTGACTTCCGTGTTGCGGGCACCCTGGCGTCTCCAGCTGCTGCCAACGGGAAGGATGGAAGAAAATACAACCTGTGCTCCAGTCTTCTTGAGGTTGTCTCCCAGTTCATGGAAGTCCTTCATGATGCGGTCAGGGCTGGTCCTAGCCGCACTGTTGGTTCCCACATGGACGAGGACCATGGGGTAGTAGTCAGAGGGCTTAATGAGAACAGGAATCGCCTCGGTGATGTCCCTGATCTTAGCTCCAGGCATGCAGGAGACTTCTCTCACAATAGGATCTGGTCGACAGATCGGCCTCTCCATGCCTCTCAGGATCGAGTCGCCCACCACAATCACTTGGTGTTTCTTCTTCTGCCTGGGCAGTGATCCCCCAGCCTGCCCAGTAGGGGCTACAGGGATCACCACCTCTGCAGGAAAATGCTCCTCCTCTGTCTCCTCCACGGTTGTCAGAGCCCTGTATCTGTTCCCCACACGCAATGGGGAAGCAGACACCAGGCCCTGCCGCCTGGATCCAGAGGTGGCTGTCCTCCACTCCCCTGCTGCAGACTCCTCATGTGGAGTTTCACCTGTGGGCATCTGGAGCTGTAAGGAATGGAAATACCTGTCAATCACAGCCTCATCATCCCTGATCCCCCTTAGCCTGCTCACTGCCTCCTGGAGTTCCCTCACTTGCTCCTCCAAGGCCCCAAGGTGGGCACATGAGGGACAGGCAAGGGGGCTCCCCCCCTTCCCTGATGGCAGGGTCACCACCAGGCCACCCCTGCAGACAGGGGGGCGGGGCTCAGTCTGAGCAGACACCTCAGAGGAACCACGGGTGGGCAGCGCCATCTGAGCTGCAGCTGCCTCCTGTGCTCTTACCTTAGCTGCTCTTACCTTAGCTGCTCAGCTTCAAGTCATCATCGCTCTTGCTAGGTGCTCCTACTTGTTGCTTACTCTTTGGGGGCCGCCTCACGCGAACGCCTGCGCAAACGCAGGCGCGCCCTGTTCACTGCCCGGCTCAGCAAAGAGAGATCCGGGGACTTCCCCTCCGGATCCTCTGCAGCTGCGCCAGCTCCTGCCCCACTTACCTTTGGGGGGTCAGCTGCTGCTGCCCCCACGGTTGCTTCTCAGCCTCCGCCGCCTCAGGTACGTTGCAGGGGACACGTGTGCTGAGAGTCCGCACATGTGCCCAGTCAGCCTCCTCCCTCTCCTACTGCACCCAACTGCAGTCTAAACAGGTTAAAAACCACTGATTTAAATAGTTGCAGTGGGGGCTAGGAATCATAGGAAACATCACAGTTCCTAGCTTGGCTGCATTTTTTACCTCCTTGTGCCCTTTAAGGTTTCCCCACTAGCCATCTCCTCTCTTGGGCTGAATCCTGCCATTCTCTCCCTGCTGACTGGGGCTTTGGGTTGCATTGCCTCAGTAGGTCTTCCTTCAGCTCAGCCTCTGTAATAATGCTCTCTAAAGCAGTGACTGGGTTAACCAAGACCAGGCAGCTGTCACAATGCCATGCAATAGTTGTTCAGAACAAAATAATTTCAGAGAAAACACAAGTGCATGCTTAACTTAGCTTACCTTCCATAGAGTGACCCCAGCAGGTTTAAAGTGTTTCAAGTCTACACTGGCTGGTGTTACGCCTGTCAGTTCTTGGATGGAGTGTGTCAGTTTTACACAGCTCTCTGCAAGAACCATTTCTTATCCTACTCTAGGATTACAACTTCTGTCAATTCCGCAAAGATGCGTAACATTTATAGCATTAAGACAATCGTCTGTGCATATTTCATGATTCCATAGTATCTGTTTCAGCAGACACCTCATTTATAAAGGTTAACCGCTGGATTCATCCATCATAAGCCTGTCGTCTTCCGATTACTGAGCAATAATTTAACACCTGCTCCCAGTATCCAGCTCATTTCCAAGCTGTGCTCATTCTAGGTTGTCTAATACCCATCAGAAGGCTGCAACCCTTGAGTAGGTTTTACCGTATGTCTGGCCTGTGTGTTTTGGAACAGAATGGTAGCTATTTGCTAGAGCAGACACTTGTTGCCGTGTATTCCCTTTTTTTCAGCTTGTGAGTTTTCTCCCCGATGTGACCATCTATGCTGTTGCCTAGAGTTTACATTGTTGTGTTTAGTGTTTGGTTAGAGCAGGGGTGGGCAATTATTTGGGCTGGAGAGCCACTTTGGAAGTTTTGGTGAGCTGTTGTGAGCCAGCGCAGCAGGGGGATAATGCTAGCACAGGTGGAGTAGGGGGACAGGCAGGTGAGTGATCCTTTCTGGCCCAGTCCCATCCACCTGGCACCGGGTTGGGGTGCCCAGGTAGAGTGACTAGGTCCAGCAGCAATGAGAGTGGCATTGGCAGCTGAGGGAGCTGCTGCTGGCAGCACTGCCAGGAAGCTGAGGCTGGCTGCTGAGCCACCATAGCCCCACTGTGCACCCAGGAGCCACAGAACCAGCTTCATGTGCCATGGCCTGTCCTGTCCCTTGTACCTGGGCTGGGTGCTGAGGGACCTGCCATGGGTCAGACAAAATCCCTTGGTGGGCCAGATCCAGCCCTCAGGCCTTGTTTTGTCCACCCATGAGTTAGAGCCAATATACCAGGGTCGGGTAATTATTTCAGCAGGAGGGCCACTTAACGAGGTTTGGTGACCTATCGAGGGCCGCATGGGTAGTCCCGCCCCTTGACAGTTGCCCTGCCCCCTGGTCACCATATTGGGACAAGAAGTCCCGCCCCCTAATCCCTGACCTTTGCCACCAGAAGTCTGTCCCCCCCCATAAATTCTCCTTTTGGGAGGGGAGGGTTACCAACTTACAACCAGAAAAAAAATCATCTGCTAAAAGTCAAACATCTATTATAACATATTTTAATTTTATTACAAAAAATATTTTTTCATGTGGGGGCGAGGAATGCAGCCTACCCGGCCCGCCTCTATTGTGGGGGCTCTGTGCTGCACGCCTGCAACCCCCACACTTGCACAGCACTGGGGGAAGACCTGTGCTGGAGCTTCCCCGCCCCTTGCCCTGCAGGTCCCGGGACTCCGCCAGGAGTGGAGGGCGTCCCACCCCTGCTTCCCAGCAGAGTCCTGGAACTTGCACGGCAGGTGATGGGGAAGGCTGCCAGCTCCAGCCCGGGTCTTCCCCCAGTGCCGCATGAGTGCCAGGAGCTGCATGTGTGCTGCATGGAGCCCCTGTGATAGAGGCGGGCAGGGCAGACTGCACTCCTCACCCCCACCCGCAGCGCTGGCCAAAGCCGCATGCTGCTGGGTGCCAGCGCCTACGTGGAGCACAAGCACCCTGAGCACCCCCACCTGCTGCTGCTGCCCCGAGGGGGGGCTGTGCATCATGTAGGTGGTCCCCACAGCCCCCCCACCCTCCCTAGCCAAGCCTGCATTCCCACCGCACCCCTGGGCGCAGGCTGTGCACTGCCGCCAGCCCTAGCTCCATGCTATGTGCCTGCACCCAGCTGCAACTCCTCCTGCCTCCACCTCTACCCTACATACTGCCTGGAGTGAGGGGGACACTGGGGAAGCCAAGCAGATACCCCCCAGGGTGGCTGCAGCAGTGGCAGCAGCCCCTCCTGGAAGCTGCCGCTGGCTGGGCCAGGCCCTTAGGCCCACGAGGGTGGGAGCAAGGGTATGTTGTGGGGTGGGGGGGTGTATACAAGGGTGCCTCACTCCCACCTGTGTAGGCTGAAGGGCTAGGCAGGGTACAGTTCATTGGTGGCTGCCCACAGGCCGGAGGAAAGTCCCTGGTGGGCTGGATCCAGCCCACAGGCCATATTTTGCCTACCTCTGCTGTATATTGTGGGTGAGCAAAATGGGAGATCCGGTTGGTAGCTGGACTCCATTTCCCAGCAGCTCTTGCCCACACTGAGCTGGCCAGTCTCCATGGAGACCCCACGGGGCTGTGATGGCCCCGTGCTCGCAGGGTTTCCATGGAGACTGGCCTGAGCAGCACTGGCAGGGCACGCGGCTGTGAAGGGAGCTGCATCTGGGGCTGGGATCTTGTGCAGGCAACAGATCTTGGCTCTGCCCTGGCTTTGGCCTTGCGCTGTCACCACTGTAAGATCCCAGCCCTGGCCCCAAAGCAGCTCCCCACCCAGTTGCATATCTTGTCAGCAGCACTCGGGCTGGTCTTCATGGAGACCCTGGAAGCAGGGCCCCGTCACTCCTGGGGTTCCCACGGAGGCTGGCCAGAGTGGCATGGGCAGGGGCTGCTGGAAAATGGAATCCCCCGTGGGCCTGATCCGGCCCATGAGGCAGACTTTGGCCACCCCTGCTATGTATACCAGCAAGCCTGCCTATGAGACCGTGGTCATCTCTGCCACTGAATGGCACCAGGAAGTCTCTGCAGAGGAAATTACCAAGTGCCTTGTTTGAGAAGTGGCAGACAAACCTTGATAGGGCGTGGAGGACATTTGCCTGAGTAACCCAGAGAGAGAAAGATGGGGAACTGTCTCTCTGGGCAAGGAGGGGGTAAAAAGACTGCTAAACGGTCTGCCATGAGACTCCTTGGAGAAGACCCATCTGGGAATTCTCACTCTGCCTGTAGTGCTCAGAGCCACCCTGCCTAGGAGCCGCTGTCGCTGCTGGAATCCACGTGCGCGGCCTAGACAGATTCTCTGCATCCTGCCAAGAGCTGTGCCTCAATCTGACTTCCAGAGTAAATCTCACTTCCCGTCTGACTGCCAAGGTGGCCGTGTTCCTGAATGGGAGATGAGGAGGGGGAAGCGATGTTTCAGTTTGACAGAAGGTGGCATTTTTCAGCTCCGCCTGGTAGGAATGGGAAATGCTTAAAAATAGTTTAAAGAAGGCAGGCTGGTAAAACTTAGCACACATCCCCCCTCTTCCCCTCCCCCCCACACTCTACCTCATACAAAAAAATTATCTCATTGTCACTAAAAGGTTAAACTACAGGATGAGGGTTTTTATTCATTTGTTTGGTTTTTTTAACCATTTTAAAATGGGGAGCACTCTTCCAGCCTAGATTGAGGACCAGTCATTTACTCTCCCAAGGGCTGTAGACGTTACGATGCAGCAGCCCGGGAAAGCGACTGTAAGTTAGAGGATGGATGCGTTGCCCAAGGGCCCAGAAGGGAATTCTTTGTCAGTGGTAAAATTAGAAAATGGCACTTATTAGCGTCCAGTTCAGACCAGGAATAGCGTCACCAGGAAGGGAACAGTAATTGGTCTTTTTAAAATTGATACATGTTACTAGCCTAAAATGGATAGAGGGCAGTCTGACCTTAATCTAAGCTATCTGGCCACTCAGGACGCATATGCTGTTTACTCAATTCCACATCAAGGTTTTTTCCCCTTATTTAACATGGTGGGAGGGATCTTGGAATAGAGTATGAGGTGGCAGGGTGCAGACAGCGGCTAGAGCCGTAACTGCTGCCTGCCCCTGCATTAGCTTCTGCACCCTGTGCAGCCTCAGGCCCCTGCCCCCTGGCTCCTTCCTCCAGCAGGCTCTATTCCTGCTGCAGTCTGGGGTACGAAGCACAGCCCAGCGTTGCCCCACAGCAGTGGCATGGAGCTGGCACTGCTGCTACAGGACTGAGCTGGGCCTCTGTTTCAGGCTGCAGCTGGGACAGACTTGTTAGCACAGAGCAATGGTAAACAGGAGAGGGGCGGAGAAGCTGTGGGGGGGAGCCAGGGAATTGAGGTTGTGGGAGGGCCAGGCACAAAGTGTAGGGTGAGTTGCTGGGAGGGATTACAAGGGCAGGGGCAGCCCCTGCTGCTCACCCTACAACCTGCCCTCTGACTGCCTCTTCCACTGCCTGCCCTATTACCACAGCTTTCTCTACTGCAGTGATGGTGGGGACAAACAAGATAATCCTTTAATAATTAGATTCTACACATAGAAAACGATAGCAGAATTTCAATGTATACAATCTAACTATTGGAAAGTTTTCTTAAATTTGGGATCATCTTGGATTTGGGTAAATACAGTAATATTTTTAACCGTTGTACAGGAAGCAAAGTTAAGGTACCCCATTGCTGTAGAAAAGGGTGTAACTAGTATGAGCAGCAGAGCCTGTCACAACTCTCAGTACAATGTGTAGGTGCCAATTCAATAGTCATGTTAATAGTGTGGATCTTATGTTTGAGGGTCCTTATGATTGCTCTCCTGTTTTACCCATCACCCAAGTGCAGAGTTAACGAGCATCATTGTAACTCTGCACTTAATAACATATACAGGTCAGTCTCATCATAAGTGCATTTAACTTGTGTGAATTCAACTATACGTGTGAATTCAACTATACGTGGGGTGGGTGGGGGAGGCGGGGCTTGAGTTTGCACGTGTGCCCGGAGCTGTGGCCGGGTGGCACGCAGCCATCCCCACCACCACCACCACGCGCTGCGCTGCTGCTGCCGCCGGCCACACAGCTCTAAGCACGGCTCCGTGACAGCGGCGGGAGGCTTTGGAGGCAGAGACAGTCACGGCTGGCACAGTAATATGCGATTTCGCTATACACGATTTTCGCCTTACGCGCTGACTTTGGAACATAACCCCCGCGTAAGACGCGACTGACCTGTACATACCACATGGTCCCCTAAGCTTCTTGGGGAGGCAGAGCTGTTCATTGCTGCTGTGAGGAAAGCTCTTTGCTCTTTATGGAAACCAACCCGTCATCTCTCTTTGGAGCTGCTTAATCTGGTCACCTGCTTTTCACCATTTCTTTCTTATTTTAATGGTATAGTAAGTGGAAGATTCCTGTTCTGAAGCAGCAGAACATTATACTTCATTACACACTTGGTTTAATTTCCATTTAGCATTAAATGCTAAAATAATCTGATTGCTTATCTTGCTCAGCATTCTCTGTTCCCTCTGCTTCCCCCCCACCCCCCCTCCATCAAAGCTTTTCTGTGTAGGTTGACAGAAAAACACGTGTTCTGGCTTCTACCCACCCCCTGCCTCCTTGTGAACATAATTTACTCTGCCATTTGAACTGAGCTGAGGGTCGGAGCTGCTGGAGGGGATAATTCACAAGCCAGAATTGCTCCTTCTGCAGGTTTCTCAAGGACTTGGTCTGGTCTAATACATTTGCTGCATAAACCCTGTTTCAGTGTCTGTCATGCCCCATGTAAACTTATATTTACAAGCCTGTAGTGTGGTTTTAAGACAGGTTGTCAAAGGAATGTAGTAAAAACTTGATACCCAAGACCCAAGGAAATGCCTTCTGAGAATCTGAATCCTTCAGGAAATCCCAGCTGAAATTTATATCCAAACGGTGCTGTGACCCATGTTTGCAGCTCCCTTGGAATATATTGAAATGAGACCAGCAAGGGCTGATTTTAAATCAGAATGATTTAAGTTGCTGACTTGATCATAATTTTTCAGCAAGCAGAATACCTTGATTTTGAATGGTCAGTTTAGTATTGCTTTACACTTCTATTCTTTTTCCAAAATAAATTATGTTTGATTGGTAAACATTAAACAGGTTAAATTCTTAACCTAAGAAATACCCTTTAAATTTAGTATTTTTTTTGCTGTCTAAGATGCAGTTTACTTAAGTAATTATATTGCATATTATGCATTTATCTGGGAACTTTTTTTCAGGTTTTATGGCAGAAAAATGTGAATTATAAGTTTGTTTTTTTATATACTCGATGCTTAATATTTTTTATCAGATCTGTGGTGTACTTGGATGGAAATTTGGGATAGAATTCAAAATGCAAAAACAACATTTTAAAACTTTATATTTTAAAAAACTTTCAGTACCTGTGCCAGATACTTTTTCTGTAAGTTAGTTTATCCAAACATATCGTGCATTTCAAACTAATTTACACTCAGGTGTAAATAATCCCAAATTATGTTGAAAAATGTGGTAGCTATTCTCATCAGTCTCATTGCAAGCTTTTTATAAGTCCCCAGCTTTTCATTAAATCAGAGCAGTGTTGGAAGTCAGGATTGAGAGCCCTTTCTTTGGTTTTGTGGCAGGAGGATCATTAAAGAAATGAATTTATTTTTTCTCGTAGAGGCTAAGGAAGCTGGGCTTATTTAGTCTAGAAAAGAGAAGACTGAGGGAGGATTTAATAGCAGCTTTCAGCTACCTGATGGGCGGTTCCAAAAAAGATGAAGCTGGACTGTTTTCAGTGGTGGCAGATGACAAACAAGGAGGAATGGTCTCAAGTTGCAGAAAGGGAAATTTAGGTAGTGGTAGTTTGGGGGAGTTTTCTCATCAGTCTCCTCATCACAAGTTTTCTATAAGTCCCCAGCTTTTCATTAAATCATAGCAGTACTCATGAAGAGGGTAGTAAAGCACTGTAGCAGGCTACCTAGAGTGGTTGTAGAATCTCCATCCTTGTCTAGGACCTGGCTAGGCAAAGCCTTGGCTGGGATGATCCAGTTAGAGATGGTCCTGCTTTGAGCAGGGGGTTGGACTAAATTACCTCCTGAGGTTCCTTCCAACCCTAATTTTCTCTGATTTTTGTTGCAGTTGCAAATGTATTTACAGCACCTAGATCCCCTAAAGATATCAGTACATAGACACTAGTATTGGGGACATTCTGGAATCTGGTGTGACTTTGTATGTTAAAAAGTCGGTAGGGAGACTTGTTGGCTTCAGAAGCTGCCTGTTGCCTTTCAAACTGAATTAATTGGGTGTCATGCATATCAATATGGGAATCAGTGGTTTTATGATGAGGACTGTTTTCTTAAACATTTTTCATTTAGTGGGGAGAGTGACCTTTATGGAAGTTAAGGCCAGGAAGAGCTTCATAACCTGGGTAGATATTTGACACCTGGAGTTAGTTGGAATATTTTGTCTACTTTACTTGTTCCAGCTGTGTACTTTGTATTGCTACCTCTTTTTGGCTGACATGGCCAAAAGTAGCATCACAAAAGGCAGTATTGCTGGAAGGACTCCATTCATTTGGACAACACCAACCAGCCACACCTATAGCCAATTTAGGACTTTACCCTCTTTTAAAAATATTTTTACTACAGAGTTTTTCTGCCTGCACCATCTGCTGCTGCAGTCTCTTAGTGCTCCCCTGGTATATCGGCAGCTGCCTCCCAATAGCACTGCTGATGTTCTCTTTCTGTTCCTCCCTCAGAGACAAAAAGCATTTTAGCAAGGACTCTCCATGCTTTTGGCAGACAGTGAAGAACAAATTGCAAGTTCTCAGGCTACTTTGGGTCCCCTGTGAGCTAAACCGGATAGTGCCATCAACCCCAATTCTCAACCTGTGCTAAGCCCCCAGATCCCAGCTATACACCCCAGTATGAGTGACACACAGGCAATGAATTGTTCTCATCTCTCTCTCCCAGGTGGAGGCGAATGCTGTGGCTGCCTTGTCTGAGATCAGCGAGTCGCATCCTAATAGTAACCTGCTGGACCTGAACCCACAGAACATTAACAAATTGTTAACTGCTCTAAATGAATGCACCGAATGGGGCCAGATCTTCATTCTGGACTGTCTGTCCAACTATAACCCCCAGGATGATCGTGAGGCTCAAAGGTATGCTGGGTCATACCCTTCACATGCAGCTAATGGCCACATGTCTATGCTGCCTCTGTGTCACATCTGGCACCCCTGCTGAGAAGTATATCTTGGTTGCTCACCCCTGCTCAGCGTGAGTCGCATCCAAAAAGGAGGCAGGGTAGAAGATTTAGAGCAACCCTAACACACCTTGGCACCACTCTCAACTGCTCTTCCTTGAGCATCCTCCCTGTTGGATGCTCAGGGTTGTGCTAAGGCCTCATCTCTGGTATTTAACTGGACCAGCATGGGGGCAGTACAAAACAAACCCAGTGTCCCATCTCTTTGAGGCTGTATGGGCAGGCTTGATAAAACAGGTTTTTACAGGCTTTGAATGGCAGAAATAGATTTCACATAAAGTACTTCAAAGGCATGGGTGTTTGGTACTGCAGGCATCTGCTAGGACCAGTTATCAAGCTGCATAGGCCTACCCTCTCCTATCAGGCCATTACTGGTATCTTGTTCTCTGTATTTTCCTTAAGGAGCTGGACATACTAATCTCTCATCCCAGCAATGGATTAGTGGAGACTAGCCCTACTGTTAGAACTGGCCAATGCACTTTACACAATATAAAAGTTTTAGTATTGTTCCTTAAAAGAAAAAAATGATTTTTGCTTTGTTTTCCTAGTTTGCATGCCATGAAAGCCCTGGAAGGTGTTTTAAAAATAACTTATTTTTTATATTATGTCAGGTTTCTTATAAACCGGAAGTTCTTATGACTAGAAAACTAAGCTAACATCACAGGGCGGGAAATAAACCTGAGGAATGACAACTAGGAAAGGATCTTTGTCTTGTGTTTAAAACTCTCTCTTTGGTTCATACCTATAACTTCAATGCACAACAGAGAATAAAAGGAGTTTGTGCTAGATTCAGCACCATCAATTCTGGTTAAGATCACAGTTAACACTACTTGAAACCTGCCTTTTGGTTCTCTGGCAAACCACGGAAAGGCCAGGCTCTGTCCCTGATATTTGAAGGGTGGGAGGAAAAGGTTGGGGGAGAGCATAAAGTCAAAAAGCTACAATTTTTTTTCTTAAAGTATTGAAAAAGGATGACGACCCGTGTCTTTAAAATTCTGTGCAGGCCTCCTTTTGATGTGCTAGGTTTTGTTCAGTGGCTGTGTTTTTGCAGCAGAACAGCTAATTCCATCTTAAATTGTGCTGGTTTCTTCTTTATACAAGATGTTCTAATATCTCCTGTGCCTGGGCCCAAACTCAAGCTCTTAATTATCTCTAAAACCCCACAAAGATCTCCAAGACATTATGCCTGAGTTACCTTGGCTTCACCAGAATGGTGCTGTCGGTTTTAAATCCTTTGAAAGGCAGTGCTTGAAAACAGGTGGAATGTGTTTGTTGCACCTTTCTGTGAAGCTTGACCCTTGACTCCTTAGTTCAGAGTTGCTGGGTAGTCCTGACTTCTTGAATCCTGCCTGAACTCTGATAGGATAATTCCTCCTTATACAGGTTTCCCTCGATTTATGTGTTACATGTGTTCCTGGAAAACTGTGCATAAATTGAATTTGCATAAAGGGAACCCAGTTTACAATATAAGAAATAGGGATACATTCCCACAGCGGTGAGGGAGGAAGGGAGTAAGGCTGGGGGGGATGGGACTAGGGAAGGAGCAGGGGGAAGGTTGTGGCCACTCCTGGGGCTGCAGCAGGGAGCAGAGCAGAGGAAACTGTGAGTGGGCGTGGGGTGCAGCGGGTGCGTGGCTTAGCTTTTGCTGCTACGCACATCCCAGGAGGGCCGTGGCTTGGGGGGGCTCTGCCAGGCTCTTTCCAGGGGACACACGGCCCCAGATCTGTGCGCGGGACGAGGGCAGGCTGCTGCTGCAGGCTGGAGCTGGTGACGGCCCCATTTTCTTCTCAGTGCTCGCTGGTGGTGCTGGAAGGGCAGGTTGCGGGGGCTATGGCGAATTTTGAGGTAGTAGCAGCTCCCCTCCCAGCGCCGTCAAACTCCAGGAAGAGCCTGGTGCCACTGCCGGCCCACCCGTCCCATGCCCTGCACCCACTTACAGTTCCCTCTGCTTTGCTCCCTGCTGCAGCCCCAGGCCTCTGCCTCTCCCCACTTGCCCACTGCTGCAGCCGCCCCAGGAGCAGCCAACACCAGCTACCTGCAGTTGCTGGGCTGCACCATGCCCCAACCCCCCAGGGGCTCCACTTTTCCCCACTCACCACAACACCTGCTGCAGCAGCCCCAGAGCAGCCGACAACACCACCTGCCTGCACCGTGGCATGGCGCAGCCCAAGAGCTGGCGTGAGTGGGGACAAGTGGAGCCCTGGGGGGTTCGGGGCACAGTGCAGCCCAGCGGCTGCAGGCAGCTGGTGTCAGCTGCTCCCAGAGCAGCTGCAGCAGGGGCTGGGGTGAGTGGGGCCTTAGCCCCATGGCCCTTTCCCCTCCCCGCACAGACTTACCTGCTTTGGGGAGGGGGGGGAGTGCCTATGCTGATCGCATAAGAGTGAATTTACCTCACATATAGTGAATTTGGGGTATAAAAAGGGTCATCGTATAAGAGCTAATTCATATATACAGAACCCGCATAACTCGAGGGAAACCTGTATAGCACTTTGTAAAACTCCTGGAAATCTATGAAACAAAGAAGGTTGGTATCATTTCCATTTTTGGGGATAAATGCTGAGCGGAAAGTCTCGGCAATGTGAGCAGTGATACTTCCTTGTTCGGTTCCTTCTGTGTTCAGGAAAACAAGACTTGGATGGTTCTTTGTAAATATGCACCATTGCATGAAACAAACACCTGATTTCAGCCGTTTCTCTTCTGAACAGAAACAACTTTGTGTCCTCAGTTCAGGTGAAGTCTTATGGAAGGAGTTCTGAAATAATCTTAAAAAAAAAACATTTCTTGTGTTTCTTCTTTAGCATTTGCGAGAGGGTGACTCCACGGCTGTCTCATGCCAACTCGGCAGTGGTGCTCTCTGCAGTGAAAGTCTTGATGAAGTTCCTGGAGCTCTTACCCAAGGACTCAGACTACTACAACATGCTGCTAAAGAAACTAGCTCCTCCGCTTGTAACGCTGCTGTCAGGAGAACCTGAAGTTCAGTATGTTGCTCTGAGGAATATCAACTTAATTGTGCAGAAAAGGTAAAGACTGGAGTGCTGCCCTCCTTGGGTGCAATGAAAGGGTGCTGGTTGATATGTACAAGCTTACTTGGAAGACTTAAGCTCTAGATGCATCTGTGATGAAATGGTTGACTAGTTGTCACAAGAGTGTTCAGCCAGTAAGACTTTTTTTAGTTTTTGGTTTTTTAAGTGGATGATCTAGGACACTATTATTTTCTTCCTTTTCCTGTCATAGTGACAGCCAGAAGGACCCTTCCCTCCGTGCAGTAAAGTAAGAAATCTAAACCAATAGAAGGGATTCATGAACATGGAGCTCTGCTGAATTAGAGGGTATGTGGTTGGTCTCTTTGAAACCAGTCCATTCTTGTGTACTCTTCAGATAGACAGTGGCAGCTTGAACTGTACATTTTGAAAGCATCGCTCTGCCACTAGAGCTTTGTGATTTCTTTTTGAACAACTGTTCTCGCATCTGTTTGCAAATCTGTGCTGAACTGATATCAGTGAATTCCCAGCAAAAGCTGAAGTTGATTTAAAAACTAAACTACTTGTGTGTGAAATAGGAAGCCGTTTAATTTTCAGGCTTGGGTTGATTCTGTTGCATGTGTTCTCCAGGCCTGAGATCTTGAAGCAAGAAATCAAGGTGTTCTTTGTGAAGTACAATGACCCCATTTATGTCAAACTGGAAAAGCTGGACATCATGATCCGCCTGGCCTCTCAAGCAAACATCGCCCAGGTCAGCTCCTCAAGGTGCTTTTAGCCCTGCATGCATCCTTGGGATGGCAAACAATGTGAGGGAGGATTTATGTACAAATTGATACCTCCTTAAATTGTTCTCAACTACTGTGCAAGAAATTACAGCAAATCAATGCTCCCTTCAGCACAGTATATTGTTTAGTTACTTAAAAGCAGGAGCAGCACACCTGTTAATTGGGTTTTACATTTTTGTAGTTGGGTCTCAGCAGAGCTGAGGTTAGAATTTAGGAAACTCTTGACTGTTCATGCTGTGCATCTTCTCTGTCCTGTTACTACATTGCTGAAATGCCATGGTGTGTCCATTCTCTTTGGCAATATTTGTGAGCTCAAAGAGCCAGTCTGCATGAGAGAGCTTTAAGAGCAGCGAGCAAAGAGAAAGCGGGCACAAATTCTCCAGACAAATGTTTTTCTTCTTTTTTGCAACGCCTTTGTGACATAACCAATTCACATCAGCTCTTTCATACACATGGAACATATGAGAAACAAGAATATAAATGCTCTGCTGGGTCAGACTACAGATCCATCTAGCTCAGTATCTCATCCCTCATAGTAACAGAGTAAATTCTAAAGGGAAGAGTTTAAACAGGACATACAGTATCTCAAATGATCCCTCCCCTGCGCCTCTCTCTTCACTGCTTCCAGCATTCAGGGTCCTAGGTTGTCCTAACTTTGAATTTGTACTCTATTGCATTAATACCCACTGAGGGACCTATCCGCCATGAATTTGTTCAATCCCCTTTTGAACCTGGTTAAATTATCAGCTTCCAAATGAGGAGGAGCAGATGAGTTTGAAGTAGTAATACTATACAATAACACATCCCATTTGTATTTTAAATATCTCTAGGACTAAAAAAAAAAGTCAACCCAAAATTTTCCCAAGAAAGAATTGCTTCTCTTAGGCAAAGTGTCCTAGAACCTTTATGCATCTACCCGCAAGGACTGCTGTTGTGCCCCAGAATTCATGCATCTCCATGCATCAGACTGATAGGCCAGGGGTGTGCAAAATGGCAGATCTAGCTGGTAGCTGGACTCTATTTGGTAGCAGCCCTTGCCCACATGGCTGAGGCTGATCTCCATGGAGACCCCAGCCACAGCTCACTGTGATACCAAGGCTACAGTTGCCATGGAGACCAGCCCCAGCTGCACTGGCGGGACGTGCGGCAGGGCAGGGGGCTGCTCCGGTGTCACTGGGATCTTGCAGCAGGGGCAGCTTGGTCAGGGCCAGGGCAGAGCCACAGTCTCAGCCTGCATGTTCTTGGCAGGTGTGTGTAGGCAGCAGATCGTGCCTTGGCCCTCGCTCGGGACCACACTGTCACCGCTGCAAGGAGCCAGGGCAGAGCCGCGATGCGCTGCCTGCGGTCTCCTGCCCAGTGGGCAGTCTGCAGATCACAGCTCTGCCCTGGCCCCCACCAAGCTACCCTGCCACAAAATCCCAGTAGCTCCAGAGCAGCCCCCTGCCATGCGCCCTGCCGGCACAGCTGGGGCTGGTTTCCATGTGGCCAGGGGCTGCTGGGAAATGGACTCCACAGCCAGCCGGACTTTGCACACCTCTGTGATAGGCCTATAAAGGAATGGACAGCACTAGCTCCCTTCTCCCCTTTTTCTCCTATACTCTCTGGTGCTGCTTCTAAATAAAGGATGGATTGTGCTAACAAGTTGGTCAAGGAAATTTGAAAATAGGTCAGATTGTGTCATTCTTCTTTCACCCACAGTGAAGTTGATCTTGCTGCTTCATTCTCGGCAGCCCTTCTCTAGGTGGAGTTCAGAGTTTGAATCTGCTCCTGGAGTTAAAGGAGTATATTCATTTAATACCTGCACCTACAGTTATGGAGGGGACATTTTAGATTAAGTTTAAATATAAAACTTGAATTGCATTTACTGCACTCTCTGCCATGGGGACACTATAGCTCCACTTACAGTCTAATAACCAAGCTTGGTTAGAAGTGAAAGAGTCATTGGAAATGTTACCCTTCACTCCCTGACCCAAACAACTCAGGTTTTGTGTGATGCTGCCCAACAGGTTCTGGCAGAACTCAAGGAATATGCTACTGAGGTGGATGTTGACTTGTCCGTAAGGCTGTGCGAGCAATTGGACGATGTGCCATCAAGGTTGAGGTAAGTATTTGGCATTTGTTTCTAGACTTCGCTATGACATGTGCAACAGCACAATTTTTGAGCTCTTTGGCAATGCTGATGTATTTCCCTCCTCTACCCTGCATGGTGGGGAAGGCTCCTTATCCCTGTCTTAAAGATTAAATGACTTGCTTATGGTTATACATGGGTCTGTGCCAGAGTCTAAGATGGAACATGAAAATCGTGACTTTCAATTCAGTGCCTTAGAGGGGATGGTCTTATGAGTCTCTTGGATCTTGAGGTTGTGGCGGATGCTTAGCTGATATAAATTGCCATCACTCCACTGGCTTCAGTAGAATAATGACAATTACCCACAATGGCTGTGAGCTGGCATTTGGGGAAGGGAAAAGAGAGACCATGTTTATTGCATAAAAAAGCAGAAAAATGTTTCTCTAAAATGGTCGATGGCCCCAGATGCATTTGAACAAGAGCTTGGAGAAGTGTTGAAGATTTGTTATTTTTCAGTATTCAGATTTGAAGTCCCCCCATCCTCGTCCTGCCCTTTAGATCATTTAGTGTTCAGATCATTTTGTGTTAAAGGTCTGTAAAACTTCTAGATTTATTTCAGTGTTCAACATTTCTTTTCAGTTTAAAGGCAGAAACTATTTTCAAAGGAAAACAGTAGGCAATATCTTAGTTTACTATTTTTAGGCAAACTTGTACTTCTCAAGGGTTGGACAGATCTATGAAGAGAGCAGGGACTTGTGGTGTAAAGTCCTGGCTTCTTAAGCCACTGTAGATAAACTCATGCAAAGTACTATGTGGACACTTATGCTTCAGGTTAAATCAAACTTGTTTAAATTTAGCTTAAGTCGCTGTTGACTTTGGGAGCAGATTTAAGCGAACCCAAAACAAACCTGCCTTAAACTAAAGTGTCCACACACAGATTTGCACCATTTGCTTTCTTCTAGGGGATATGGTCCATTTGCTGCCTCCTGCCTTGCTGTCACCTAGTTCCTCTGGTCTGAATAGATTTTGGTTGAAGATTTTTACCTCTGTGGACTTCCCGCCACATGTCGGAGGCAGCAGAGGAGGTGATCTCCTGCCAGCCCATTTGCATTTCTAATTTTGGTGAATCTTTTCAAGTCAAATAATGAGGAGGAGACTGTTTAAAAACCAGCAACAGCAAACAGTTGGGCTCCTGAGGCAGAAAGTGCTACCTCTGTAAAGGAGCTTGAACAGATTTGGAGGGGATGCATTTACAGGCTAGTACTCTCCAAATCTCTTACTTGAATCCACTCCAGTCCCTCCACATCAGAAGTTGATGAGCTAACCGGGCCCTCTGATTTCCAGAGAATCGGGTTGCTAAGATATCAGGATGCTGTAGGAGGCCTCTTGCCTGCCCTCACACATCAGGTCTTGTGAGACTCATGTCCAGTATATGTAAGGACTTAATAAGATGCCTAGCTTATTTTAAGTGATAATTCTTTACCATATTCCCATAAAAATGCACGTCCTAATAAACAGTTAATTTTACTTTTAGCATCTTGTGAAGACTTTGCTTTTGAAAATTAAGGTCTGTTTATTTCTCTAACGATAGCTTGAAAAGAAGGCAATCTCGAAACAATCCACTATAGCATGTAAGAGGACTCTTGTCTCTGGGTTAATAGATACCTGTTCCCAGGGCAACAGAGTTTATTAGAGGCCATTTCCATCATGGATTGTAACCAATGGAGGAATCTCCTCATTCTCTGAGCCATCAAAGCTCTCAAGTTTTTGATGGCTTAAAAATCTTCCTTTGACACAGGACAGAGCCAGCAGGAGCTCATGATGAATGAGAGTTCACAAGGAACCTCATCTCCACCTGCAGGAATCCTGCCTTTCATCTAATTGTGTCTGTTCTAGGAGAGTAGATTCATGAATATATTTGTATCCACTGCGATTAGAGGCTGGGAGCAAATGCATTCCTCTAGTATGGGAGCACGTGCATTATCTGTCAGGGGTACAGGGAATTGTGTATTGGCTAACTCTCTGCAAGGCAAAAGAGAAACATGCCACCTGCAGCTATTGTCATAGGGATACAAATGAAGCATCAGCCCGGCCCCAAAACTTTCCATCAGGTTAGAGTAGACAGGCTAAACAAGACACTGAGTGCAAGTAGCAAAGCTAATGTAGTAAATACAGTAGGTGTGGGGGGTGTGGGGACATGGCAGGAGGGGTCAAATCCCATTCACAGTAAGACTTGCTCTGGAGAGACGTCAGCAAAAGTTCTCAGATAATTGCAGGAGTGGGATCTTTACAGTACAATTTACAGAATTGGGCTCACCTTTCCTGGGTTGTGTTTGGTTTCTGTAGAACAGCAGCAATTTTGAATACCCCCTACCTGGAAACTGCTTCTTTTCATATTGGCTCGGTTTCTACCTTTGCACTGCACAGTAGTCTGCCACACACACACATCATTTCTGAACTGATATGTTTTTGTATGGAGTCTGCCTGCAGAACCCTCTCAAATGCCTGTCCTGCAATAATAAACTCCCCCCATATGGCGAGATGCATCTTGCCAAGAGTCAAAGTAGAATTGCATGTCCTTCCATAGCAATTCCCTTATAAAGAGCTCCTCATGGTACAGATCAGTACTGTGTAAACATAGGATATTATCCCTGGCATAAGAGAGCATTCTGCAGACTGTTCAATGGGTCAGAATTACCCATATTAATTTGCTTGTCCTGTTCCTGGTGCAGTTCTCAGCACTTGGACAATGAAGTTTCATCAATTTCACTTTTAAGTTCTCATGCCCTGCTGCATTGTTTGGACTGCAAGCAAAAATATTTCTAATGGCAAGCTAGGCTTTGTGCAGCTACTTTGAAAAGAAATCATACTGTTTTAGTACAATTATAACCCATGTTCCTTTAAGGTCAGGTAGGAAGAATGAAAAGTTCACCTTGTTTGAAATCAGGGAGCAAAGTGGAGCTGTAGAACTGCTTCATGTCCATCATTGCTATTGAACACCTGGGAAGAGATGAAATAACTCATCTGGATATGTCTTCCTTACTGGCTGAGCCTGTGGAACTCATTGAGATCCCAAGTGAACAGGCAGCCCAAAAGTCCATCTGCATAACATTTGTAACCTGGAGACCCTGAGGCTTTTCAGCTTCACAGTCCTCAAATGATGGCTTCTTACACCTCAAATGATGGCTTCCCAAGCAAGCAAGAGAAGAGATCAGAGCACCCTGTTATCAAGGCAGACACTTTTCAATTACAAGGTTCCAGGTTGTATTTTTCTTGCTGTCTTAATGGTGTAACACACACTGAGCAGTGCTGAGGAGGACACCTTTGCTATTCTGTGTGCCTCTGTATTTCTAGGTAGCCTTTTGTTTTCAGTGCAAGGCCAGGACAAGTATGCAATTAAAGGTGTGCCCCTTTTCTACCTCTTCCTATTGCCAGTGCTGTCACTGAGTAGGATGCTACACTTGGAAAAATGTTGTTTTCTTGGCTGGGAGGAGGTTCCTGGTCACTTGAGCCAAACGTCACAGACTTGATTTATTTGCTGCCTGAGGTTTGTCCATGAGATTTTGCCAGTTCTCAAACTGAGCTTCTGATTTTGCTGTTTAATCCCCTTTGTTCCTCCTTACCACCCCCAAGCACTTCAAGATTGAAGGGGACTATTAGCTCACTCAAGTCTAAGATCCACCTACGTAGATATTGTCTGTACCCTATAATGTTTGTGTCTCTCTACTGAATGCTCTGTGAATATATTTATGGTGGCTGCTTATTCACTGCCTTGAGCAGTCTGTTCCTCACGTTTAATCATTGGCTGTGTAATGAGGCTTTGTATGTACTCTGCTAACACCTCATTCTAGGCCCTGTTGCATCTGAGCCATTTATAGCTCTTGGGTGTGGCATCCTTTGCTAGTACCCCTCAGAGCATTGTCTTCCTCATTTTCCTATCTGCTAATGAATATAGCTCTACTACCTAGATATTCTGTTAGCACAGAGAGCATTCTAGCATCCAGTCTTACCCTGTAATGGTGCTTAAAGCTAAGGTTTCAAGCCAGTTAGTCTTTAAATTGTTCTAGCCATAGTTAATCTAAGAGAGGTCTCTGGCCATAGAGTTAGTGAACCCACCCCATAGATACTGAAGCTGCTGTTCCATAGTTCCAAGTTTGCTTTGTGGTGCTAATCAGCAGGGAGCTGGGTTTTCTGTCTCCCACAGAAAAACGTAGTAAAACAAGGATTTCCCTCCTTACTGGAGTAAAACATGGGTTTCTCATTTTAGCAGAGAAACTCAAGGATTTTGCAGTTTTGCAGTGAGTTCTCTGCAGGCTGCCAGAGTTCCAGCCCGAAAGGGGCTGGGAGGAGCAAGAGGAAGGCGGTTAGGCAGGGGGTGCCATGTCATTGGTGGTGGCAGTCCCTCAAAGTCGAGGATGACATCCGTTAGGCTTGATGGGTCCTCAGGTGACTGAGGAGCCCAATTCTGGATGCGTACATTCTTTTGCAATGGGGCATGGTGTTACACGGAGGAGTGGAATTCATGTTATGCGGAGGAGTGGGATTCACAGTCCTGGGTTGGTCTCCTTGTCCTTCCTCTACTGCTGCCATTCCTCCTCAGTATCGAATTGTTGGGCCTCAAAATGGTGTGCACCTTGGTGGACCAGATGGCTCAACACCGAACAGTCAGCAGCTTGCTCCTCCCAGCTGTTGATGTCAATGCCTATGTGCTTGAGGGCAACCTTGAGCATGTCTTTGTACCATTTCCTTCAGTTGCCCTTTGAGCATTGGCCAACAGAGAACTGGGAGAAGAGAATCTGGCGAGGGAGGCGGTTCTCGGACATCTGTACGCGGTGGCCTGTCCATCAGAGTTGATTTCTCAAGAGCAAGGCTTTGATGCTAGTGGGCACAGCTTCATGGAGGACACTCGTGCTGGTCCAGCAGTCCTCCCATTTGATCCCTGGGATTTGACACAAGCACCACTGGTGAAAGCTCTCGAGGGTCTTAATGTGGCGTCGGTAGACAGTCCAGCTTTCACTGCAGTAGAGGAGGGTGGTCAGCACGACAGCCTTTTAAAGCAGGAGCTTTGTTGACTTCCAAAGGTCTCTATTTTCGAAGACACATTGCCGCCGTCTTCAAACTGCGACACTGATGCAGTTGACCTGATGGTAGCCTGTTGAGAGAGGTGGCTGTTGAGATACAGAAAGTGCTCCATGTACTCCAGAGCCTCCTTGTCTACGTAGCTAGCACAAGGGATGTTCAGCTGGCTTGGGGAGGGTGGGTGGAGAACCTTTGTCTTGGCAACGTTCAGGAACAGGCCAAGTCTCTTATATGAAGTGTCAAAGAGATCTAGGGTCACTTGCACATCCTGTGCAAAGTGACCCATCACACAGCAATTGTCTACAAACTGAAGGTCGTGGATGTCCTTGGTGGTGAGTTTCGTTTTTGCCCAGAAGTGCCCAAGATTGAAAATCTTCCCGTCCAGTTGATACTGGGTACTGATGCCAGATGGTGGATAATCTTGGATGAGGTAGATGATGACGGTCAGGTAGATGGTGAACAAGCTGGGGGTGATCGTGCAACCTTGTTTGACCCCAGTCTGGGTGCAGAAGACGTTGGTTTCAGATCTTCCACTCAGGATAGTGGCAGTCATATCGTCATGCAGGAATCTCAGTATGGTGACAGACTTCAGCGGGCAGCCAAGGTATTGGAGGATGGTCCACACAGCTTCACGATTTAAGGAATCAAATGCCTTGGTCAAGTCAATGAAGGCAAGGAACAGTTCTTGATTTTGCTTCTGACATTTTTCTTGGATCTGCCTGGCAATGAAAACCATGTCTGCAGTGCCCCGGGATGGTTGGAAGCCGCATTGGGTTTCCGGAAGGATCTCCGTGGTGAAGGGATGAAAGCAGTTCAGGAGGATGCGGGCCAGGATATTACCTGCAGTGGACAAGATAGAAATCCCCCTGTAGTTCCCACAGTCAGATTTGTCTCCCTTCTTGTGGAAGGTCATGATGATCGTGTTCTTGAGATCCCCAGGGATGCCCTCTTTGTCCCAAAGGTGGAGGATAAGCTGGTGGAGTTGTGATGCGAGCCGGAAGCCACCAGCATGGTAGACCTCTGTGGGTATACCATTGGGCCCGCAGGCTTTGTTTGTTTTCATCTGTTGGATGGCCCGCCTCAGCTCTCCGATGGTTTGTGGATCACCAAGGGAAACCACCACAGGGTGTTGCGGGATGACTTGGAGAGTCTCCTCTGATACGGTGAACTCCCGTTCAGGAGGAGTTCGAAATGCTCCTTCCAGCGCAGATGGATGGCATCATCATCCTTGAGGAGCCAGGAGCCATCCTGTGATCGGAGGGGGTTTTGTCCAGTGGAGCGGTGTCCATAAGTTGTCTTGGTAGCCTGGAAGAAGTTATGTATGTCATGCTGGTTGGCGTAGCTCTGGATCACGCACACCTTCTCTACCCACCAGTTGTTTTTCATGTCACGGATGCATCACTGGACCTTAGCCTTCAGCTGGTGGTACACTGCTGTCTTTCGCCGAGTTTGTGGATGGCTTTGCCAGGTGATGAAGGCTGCACGCTTCCACTAGAGGAGATTGCAGATCTGAGTGTCATTGGCGTCAAACCAGTCCTGGTTCTGTTGCAATGCAAACTCAATAGTCTGGGCGCAGGCATCTTGGACAGCAGACTTGAGTTGCTCCCAGTGTGCCTGGATAGAGATGTTATCATTGCTAGGGACTTGCTCCGGTGTACTATACAACTGGGCCTGGAACTCCTCCCACTGTAGAGGGGTACCAGCAGGGCTGTGCAGGCTGTGGGGAAGGTGTGGGGAGTGAGGGGCACCAGCAGGACTGTGGGGGTTGTGTGGTGCCTTTAATTTTAATCATGGATTTGGTGGGTTTTATTAGAGAATTTGCAATTTTTTTATCAGAGAATATGCAACTTTTTATCAGGGAAAACCAGGATCCCTGCCATTTCTCCCTGTAGCTTTTACATTTTTCTCTTCCCCCAGCACATTGTACTAGTCCTCCTTGAACTTCCTTTCAATCCTGAATACTGACAGGCAGCTCCTGCAGGGTGCTAGCCTGTTTTGTGTATTGGCTAGCAAGGGGATGCAGAAGTATTAATGCAGGTAGTGTCTGTTAATATCACTTTTGCATGTGTGCTGACCACTGGTTGGATATCATGTCAGAATAAAACCTTTTTTTTTTCTTGTGACAAGCCCTTGAGTTAAAGGGCAGTGTCTTTGTCCTGCAAAGTTTTGAATATGCCAGCACTAAGCTCCTATCTGCAAACTGTGCATGTGCTCAGGGCTGCTTGCTAGCCTTTGCCTCTGTTTTGGGCTTAGAAGTACACCTCAATTTTCAGATCATATACAACATGTGGGTGGTTTATTTGCTTTGCCTTGCGGCAAGTTGTTCTAAGACTACCTAACTGCTTTTCTCCTCAGCAATCTGCAGAACGCTGTGTGAGTACCCTGCTGGACCTCATCCAGACCAAGGTCAACTATGTTGTCCAGGAGGCTATTGTTGTCATCAGGGACATCTTCCGCAAGTATCCCTACAAGTAAGTGAAAGTATTTCAGGCCTAAGGACCTGAGCAGCTAATGCCTTAAAGGACAACTGCCCCTATTTTGCTCAGTGCCCTGTAACTCAAAGCTCCCATCATTTGTGTAACTTCTCCAACTTTAATGGATAAGGTGTCTCTCTTTCTGAAAAGTGGACTATTCTAATCCAAGAATGTGGTACCCTAGTGTTGCTAATAGATTGCTCTTTGACACAGTATGTGTTTGAGTGGGAAGAGTTTTCCTCCATACAGATGTTTAGTTTTCATTAAGTACAAGTTAATTAAAGTCAATAAAATTCTGATTATGGTGGTTACATTGAAACACTGACCTATCTTACAGCATTAGGCTCCTGTAATTGCTAGCGTCTGTCGGGTGATTTTATAAGCCACCTCCAGCAGAAAGTTCACAAGCTTAAAAACATGTTTCACCTCCCAAGAGCTCAGGGTGTTGTTTCAAACAAACTCCATTTGTTAAATGTTACCATGTGCTTAGCCTTCTGTTTTCATAGTTTCATAGTTGGTAGGGTTGGAAGGGACCTGAGGAGATCATCTAGTCCAACCCCCTGCCGTGGCAGGAAAGAATACTGGGGTCAAACGACCCCGGCCAGATGGTCGTCCAGCCTCCTTTTAAAGACCTCCAGGGTAGGAGCCAGCACCACTTCTTTTGGAAGTTGGTTCCAGATCCTAGCCGCCCTGACAGTGAAATAGCTCTTCCTAATGTCTAGCCTGGAACTACCCTCTGCTAGCTTATGTCCATTGTTTCTTGTAACTCCCAGGATTGCTCGGGGGAACAGAGATGCTCTCATTGCCTGTTGGTCCCCCTTGACTAGTTTGTAAACGGCCACTAGATCCCCTCTTAGCCTTCTCTTTTGGAGACTGAACAGGTTCAGGTCCCTCAGCCTCTCCTTGTATGGCCTGCCCTGCTGCCCCCTGATCATGTGGGTGGCCCTCCTTTGGACCCTCTCCATATTGGCCACATTCCTCCTGAAGTGTGGCGCCCAGAACTGGACTCAGTACTCCAGCTGCGGCCTGACCAGTGTCGCATAGAGTGGGAGGATCACCTCCTTGGACCTGCTTGAGATGCATCTGTGGATGCACGACAAGGTATGGTTGGCCTCCCTGACTGCGTCCCCACGCTGTCGGCCCATGTTCATTGTGGCGTCAATGATGACTCCAAGATCCTTTTCTGTCTCAGCACTGGCAAGCAGGGAGTTCCCCAGCCTGTAGGTGTGTCGTTGGTTCTTCCTCCCCTTTTATTTGAGGGACCTGTGTGTGTTTAACTAGTACAGCAGCATCTTTCAACTGAGATGTGAGGATAGATGAGTAGCAAAGGGTATACATACATCTTCAGGCCTCTTTGGCTAATCCTGCTGTCAGTTGCAGGGAGACTCACTACATGCCATAGAGGTACCCCACCAGAGCTGTGTGCTGATGCTAATATTAATTTTAGAGCTAAGCTATTGGGGAGGTATTGATACCCTGGTTAGAAATCCCAGACAGGAACAGGAGCCAGTGAAAAGGCAAGACCTGATAAAGATTCAAGAGAAGCGACTGAGCTTATTTGACTTGTTGGAGCAAAGATACCTTTTATTAAGGAGACAAATATGGCAAGTCTGTGTCTTGAGTTTTATCTCCTACATAGTCTTGCTGCCTAAAAGAGAAAGAGGAGCCTTTGGAATCTTAACTAAGTGGGCATCATTTACGAAGATGATAGTGTCATTGGAAACATTTTTATCATGTAACTCATCTCCTTGCTGTGTGCCATTTTATAGCTCGTAATAATGTAAGTTGTCATGATTTTGATCAGAGGGCTTCACCCCAAATGGCATGGCATGGGTTAGAGTGCTAGTTCCACAGTGACGTGATTTGCCCCCAGTAATCAGGCTTTGTTCTGGTAAATCAGGTATGAGAGCATCATTGCCACATTGTGTGAGAATCTAGATTGCCTGGATGAGCCGGATGCCAGAGCTGCCATGATCTGGATAGTGGGTGAATATGCAGAAAGAACAGACAATGCAGATGAGCTGCTGGAGAGCTTTTTGGAAGGATTCCATGATGAAAGCACCCAGGTAAAGCTGTGCTCTCCACCCCCATCCTTCAAGGTGATATGCAGTGGGTGTACATGGCTGACCATAGTATTACTAGAGCTAATTGGAAAACTTCAAATGTTTGGCTAAAATTCAAGGACTCTTGGGAGGCTGTCCTTCAGGATCCCCTGCTTTCATTTCCCTCTGTAGACTGGCTCCCTGGTTTGACTGTGTCTTGCATAATACACCATAATATGTCTTCTAAAAAATAAAACAGGTGGAAAGCAGTGCATGATGGGAGTTTCCATATGTAGTATATAATGGGAAATGTTACTTCTGTCAGGGAAACCAGGACAAATGGGGACACAAGGATATCCCAATGTGAGGCCCCTGAAGGTGCTACAACAGCAAAATATTTTGTGGCTTGGGGCCATTTTGTTTTCTGACAAAAATATCAATGTTATGGGAAGACCTGACACTTCATGCAAAATTTCATTTAGTTGAAGACCCAGTTTTCTAGAGCACACTCTCTGTTGAAAACTTTCAGCCAGTCCTGAGTGTGAAATTGCATATTCCAAGGCATATTACATCAGGAGTGATCCTGACTGACCTAGCTATGCTGGCATAGTGGGGACTCAAATTATTCTGACAAAACTTCACTGTTACTAGTTTAAATCTGGTTCACTAGGTTGGAGGTTAAAATAAGCTAACACCAGCTAGAGTGCAGTCTTGCCATTATGAGTTGATGGTAGGAGCACTTTGCCAGTATAGCATGTTGGTATTCCTATTGGGGTAATGCACTGCTAGTGTAGCCATGGCCTGAGGCTAAGTCTGAATGGTCCTCTCTGCCATTTGCAGAAGAATTCAGTAGGCTTGTTTTGTGTCTTACTGGAATACTGAGTTAGTGCATCAAGTAGGTAGTTTCTTTTGCTCTGAGGAAAGGAAAGACTTACATATGCTGTCCTAGTTGGCTTTAACATCCCCTCCCCGCCATGTATGCTTGGGAGAGGTGAACAATGAAGTAACTTATAATGTGGTCATCACTGACCCCAACAGCTTGTTAAGACAGCTTGAGATCTTAATGCAAAACTACAGCAATGGAAGTATAAAATAAAACCTGTGATTTAAAAAAAAAACCATGGAGCTGTTTAACTCATTGGGCAAAAGGTTCACATGCTTTGTGCTAAATCAGTATTCTGTATTTGTATGTGATCTGTGCAGTTTGCATTAGCTTCTAGCCAGTTAAAATGAGACAGTAGCATATGCTGGTATGCAGGGTTCTGCTGTGTTGTTTGGGTTTGGACAAGGCAGTGTTACAAGCTAACCTCACATTGTATCTTTGAGTATCTGCATACTTTTATGTTTCTTTCCTAACCTTTGTTGTGTTCCTGCTTTATCTTAGGTGCAGCTCACTCTGCTGACCGCTATAGTGAAGCTGTTCTTAAAGAAGCCCTCAGAAACGCAGGAGCTGGTTCAGCAGGTCGTAAGCCTGGCCACACAGGTATGCCAAGCTGTATCCAGTAGGAACCCAGGTGGTCCAAGCATCGTGATGCTGGCAGACAGTACAGTGTGTTCTGCCTTGACAATGCCAAGGGAACTAGATGTGCCAAGAGACAGGAATGAAGGGTATCTACAGCATAACCAGTTCCTCCACTCTGAGTCAAAGGGCTGTGACTTTCAGTGTTTGGGTTTTCCAAGGCACTATTGCTGTGGTGTAGTTGCTGCTTAATTCTTCTTCAACCCTTGCTCCCACCCTGGTTTTGTCTCTGTGATGTGGAACACGAAGCATAGGATGGGTAGGTTCCATAGAGATCCAAAGAATTTTCTCCCTCAGAAAGATGGCTTGTAGTTAAAATCAGAGAGATGAAGTGGAAGAGAAGAGATGTCGGGACTGGCAAACATTTTGTAACCAGCGGGCATTGGAGCAGAACACTAGCAGTGTTATGAAATCAAAAGAACAAGGCTTTCTTTTGCTCCCAGGCTGCCAACAAAAGTGGCAATGTTGTTGGACATTTTTAATACTGGATTTAGACCAGCTTGAATGGGCTGCTGAGCCAGAGATCCCCTGACCTTGGATCCCTGTGAATCTGAACCAGATTTGAACTGACAGCCTGAAGTCCTGCAACTCCAGATCGTTAGAGAGGATTTTCCTCTGACAGGAACAGCGGAGGCCTCAGCTTAGCTCTCTTGCATTCACTGGGGCTAGTCGTCCAGTGCCCTTTGCACCCTCTCTTCCAAAGACCTGCTGCATTGTACAATTAATATAAAATCCCTTCCAGCTTTCAGAGAGTTTGTTCTTTTTCCAAAATGTTTTAAACTGCCATCATCTGGTCTGCTTTGCTTTAAGAAAGGTCACAGGCACGGTCTGCTGGCATTTAGAATCCTCACCTTGATGTGTGGAGCCACTGTTAATGCCATCAAAGAATGGGGTAAAAGTTAGGTTTGGAGCCTGCATAGCAGCAGAGACAAAGATGCCATTAGGCAGTCCCTGAACTTTATGCTTGGTTGGGTCTAGGATACAGTGTATCATTATAGAGCCAGCCTGCAAAAGAAATGTGCCAGGCATTAAAACCCACTCTGCTGAGTCACAAAACACTTAAGAGCCTAGTATGATCCTAGGGTGCCATTTTTTCCCCTCTTGTTTGTCACAAACCTTAATTCAGTCTGGCTTATTGCATATTTCTATGAATAATAATGCAATGCAAGTTGCATAGCAATAGGCCCTTTAGTGTTTTAGTGCTCTGACCTCTGATTCAGAGGTAGAGATACTGTTATTTTTCACTTTAGCATGAGAGTATCTAAGCATGTATTTCTAGCCATCTCTAATTTGAGGGCTTAATGTGTGTCAGGAGAGATCTCCAGAACAAAATGGAGGTGGGATTGTAGCATGTGGTAGGGTACCCGTGCTAGCCCAAATCATCCAGCCTAGATAACAACCTCACTGAAGACAGAGTAGAAGAAGGAGGTGAGGAGAAAAAAAAATCTACTTTTGTCTATTCCAGCAGGTGTTTTGAGATTTGAAATCTTATAAAACCTGATTACATTCAGTTGGCTATAATGCTGGAGAAGCATTTAGACTTGAGTACGTGGGGAGGGGTGCATTTGGGGAGGGATGTGTGATTGTGTGTGGGAGATGGTGTGGTTGTGGTGCTTGTGGGAGAAGGGTTTTTGGGTATGGCGGGGTGTGCATGGAAGCCTGCTGCACCCCCCTCCCCCCCTGCACGCAGCCCCGTGAGCTGGTCAGCATCTGCCCCACAACAACCTGGAGTCTGTGCGCCCAGCCCCACAGTCCCAGCCCCATCCCACGCCCACTCTGGACTCACCCCAGCAGGAGCAGACCAGCCAGAAATCCACATACACATCCCTGACCCCAGCCTGCCCTGTGCCTGCTCTGCACCGCCCACATGTGGTATATCCTGCTGCCCCCTGGACACACAGCAGGGCTGAGGCGGCTCCACACCTGGACTACTTTTCTAGACAGCCCAGGTGGCGGTGGCTCCTTCCAGCTGCTGCCACCGCTGGCCCCAGGCCTGTTGTACTGGTAGGAGCCTATGTTTGTAGCCCTGATCCAGCCTGCCCCATGCTTGCTCTGGACTCATGTGCCCAGGCTCAGCAGTGGCGGCTGCCAGGCAAAAATTGTTCCTCAGCGTGGGGGAAAAATGGCTCCTCCCCCTCATTGCTGCTGGATCCTTCCTGCTGCAGCTGCCTGGAGCCCGTGTTGGGTTTCCCTGCATCTTCAGCACCACGTCTGGGCTGCCCAGTGGGGCAGCAGTGACAGAGCAGTTGAGACACAAGGCACCCCGGCATAGGCTCTGGGCAGCTGCAGCAGGAAGTACCTGCCTGGCAGCCGCCACTGCTAATCCTGGACGGGTGAGTCCCAAGTAGGTGCAGAGTGGCTGGGTTGGAGTTGTGCTGCTGGTTCCTTGCTCGTACCATGGATCTGGGGCCAACAGCAGTGACTGCCAGAAGGAGCCACTGCCGCCTGGGCTACCTAGAAAGGCAGTCCAGCCACAGAGCCACCCCAGCCCTGCTGCGTGTCCAGGGGGCTGCAGTACATGCCATGGGTGGGTGGTGCCTGGGCCAGGCGGGGCTGAGGGACCCACCACGGGCTGGGCAAAGCCCCTCCATGGGCCAGATCCAGCCCACAGGACGTATTTTGCCCGGCCTTGGCTGAGGGTTTGCCGCACTTTTTGCAAGAAGCTCTTGCAGGCTGGAACTCTGCCAGCCTGCAGAGAGCTCTTTGCAAAAGTAGAAAATCTGTGGGTATCTCCATTAAAATGAAAAATCCACTTTTTTTGTCTGTTAAAAGGGAAAATCCACAGTTTTTCCCATTTTTGCATGGGAAGCAGGAAACCTGGATCCCTGGTGATCAGCGCCCTTACTTCCATGGGTAGCTTAAATGTCCAATATAAAATTACTCCTTACACCCCAAAAATACTGGAGCTTCTTGTTTCTTTTCCTTTGGAAGCTAGGCTTTTATCTCTCTTTTTTAAAACAGCTTTTCATGCTGGTACAGAATTATCTACAATAAAAAGGATGTTACTGACAGCTGGAGGCCTGAAAGACTGAAGGATGTCTTTAACAACGAGTGTGTGTGTGTGTGTGTGTGTGTGTGTGTGTGTGACCTTTTATGCTCCCTTTCAAAAGTGTATGTAAAGCAAACTCTTAGCAAATTAGCCACCTATCCTGTGGCTTTATGTGCCTTGTCCTACCAGTGCCCTTGTAATCCTCAGTCATTGTCTTTCATGGCACAGTATTATGCATCTGCTACTAGTATGTGGCTGAATGAGGAAGTCATTTTGATCCCTCTATTTATATTTATGGTAGGATTAAATAAGGACAATTAGAAGAGCACATTTGGAATGGAGTGGAGGGAGTTCTAAACCCTGAGGTCTGTTGTACTTGATTATCTCACTCGATCCCTTTTCTATTCAACTAGATGTTTTCCTCTTTGACTGGCTATTTAGCTGAGGGGCAAGAAGCCAAACTCTAATTTTTGTTTCAAATGTTGCTGTTTATGACAAGTACTTCAGTCAGTAGCATTGTCTTCAAGGTTGTAGTTTCATTTCCAGTAAAAGAGAACAAGGTTACTGGAAGAAAAAGAATGTGACTGCAGCAAATAAGCCTGCTTCAAATCCCTGGATGAGACTCTGTTTCCTTTTAGGATTCAGACAACCCAGACCTGCGAGATCGTGGTTATATCTATTGGCGCCTTCTCTCCGCAGATCCTGTGACTGCCAAAGAAGTGGTTTTATCAGAAAAGCCACTGATTTCTGAGGAGACTGACCTGATTGAGCCAACACTGCTGGATGAGCTCATCTGCCACATTGGGTCATTGGCTTCTGTGTACCACAAACCACCCAGTGCCTTTGTGGAGGGCAGCCACGGGATCCACCACAAGCATTTGCCAATTCACCATGGCAGGTAAGCAAGGAATAGCTACGTTATTGGCCTTCCCTGCTCTGAGAATGTGAATTAGGGAAGAAATAGTAAAAAAATTCCCCCAGCTTTGTTTTGAAAAGTTAACTTTTCAAAAACAGAACGGGTAAAAAAAGTGCTAGGTCAGGTCATTGAAATTTGGCCTGGAGTAAAACTAAGATAAGTTAAAGCTTAAATAATGCTGTGAAAGTAGAAAGGTTTTGGTTTGTTCTGTCTGTTACAAATTTTCTCCGAAGACAAAAAATACAAACCAAAGAGCAGACTGGGAAATAAGCTTGTGATGTGAAATCAAATAGTAAGTGCACAGTGTACTGGAATCCTTGTTTTATAGCAGTTCTGTTCAACTGGCAGCCCACAGGCTGTGTGCAGCCTGTGAGGGGTTAAATTGCAGTCTTCAGGCTCAAACCAGGCAGCTGCTCCTAGCAGCCAAAGTCTCTGGGCTCTCCCTCCTCCTGCTCTTGCTTCAGAAGGCAGTGCAGTGCAGCACTGCATGGGGAGCTGATAGTCAGGCTGGGCTGTGCAAGGGGAGAGGGAAATGGGAGGTCGAGGGGGGAAGCATTGTATTCCCTGTGGTATGTGAGGTGGCTTTTGGTGCAGTGATGCTGGGGAAGTGCCCATGAGTGCATGTATTGCAGCAGTATATAAAGGAATTGTGCCTCTACGGTGTAGCAGCTTGGGGGAGGGATTCACAGAGCAGTTGGGGGCCTCGTGGTGCGTGCCTGTGCAGCCCAGTTGTCCATCCGTGGCTTGCCTGCTGCTGTAGCCTGCACAGTGTGCAGCCCCCATTGGTGTGGCTTTCAGTGGCTTAGAAGTTGGACAGCCCCATGTTACAGTATTTCATTCCGTTCCATGGTTCCTTCTTCAGGTGAGTTATACTACTTGCTAAGTGCATCAGTTACAGTTGCAGCTCTTTTTCCAGTTGAAGGTATAGTGTCAATGTAATGTGTACCAGAAACCCTGGGAAGTCGTTCTTGAACCACTGTTGGTTTATTGTTTGTCTGATTGTTTTGCTATCCTCTTGCAAATCGGTATAGACAGTTGTGCCTTTGCTGTCTCCTCATATCTCCCTTCCATAGATACAAATACTCCTGATGGCTAAAACACTTTCCATGGCTTTGGAGCATTATGAAGTTTAGTAGCTTTTCCTCTGTCTGAAACTTAGTCTGGCTGCATTGACCAAAGGCCTGCAACCTCAAGTTACACTCAGGACTTCTGGGGCTTCTGCAGCGTAGTGCAATGGAAACAGAAGAACTATGTCCTGCTCAGGGGCCAAGAGCAGAATGGGCTAGCTCAGGCCAAAGGTGAGACCAAATCTCCATCTCAGGTTTGGCCAACTAGCTCTCCTGTTCATTGTTATTTCAGGTCAAAGCTGGTATCTGAGGTTTTTACTAGCTCAGATGAGTTCTTCACCACTTCTAGAGCACAGAGCTTAGGGATTCAACACTGGCAGATGCTGTCCAGATAGCCAACGGACTCCCTTTGATTTTCCAAGTACCGTATAGCTATTGCTTATATCACTGCACTGCTCTAATATCACATGTTACTTAATCATCTGTTAGCTGGGCCAATATCCTCTATACCTCAATCCGCAACAACGTGAAGAAGCAACCAGGGGAACAACAAACAGTACTTTGGAGAGAGTATTAACTGTCAGTGCTGTGCTCCTGTGGTCTTTGTAAATTAAAGGCAAATGGTGCTATTCATTGGAAATTAGATTTCTTCTACATGAGCTCAGCTTAATAAAGAGATGTCCTTATTGTGATTATCAGCCTTACTGCCTGATAAAAAGACATGTTGATCAGGCTTTAGGGGAGGGCCTTCTTTGCAGCAGTATTGCAGTAAGCCAAATTATGGCTTTCAATTTCATATTCACAATACTACTCCTCAGGGGCAGTGTTGCGGGGAGACTGAAATCACTTATTGCATGTCCTCTTGCTCTGCGCAAGGAAATTGACTTGCATCTTCCGGATGCCAGCAATACTTGCATATCTGTTCACTTGGATCAAGCTAAAACTGCCAGTGGAAGACAGTGATTTTTAAAAAAAACTTGGGTGGGATCTTAATTTCTTTTGTTCTGAGGAGATGAAACTTTTCGGTGGCAGATTCTTGGGATAAGTGCTTGCTTAAATTATTGATTCCACCCCTTCCCCCCCTCCCCCCCACCATACGAATGGTATAATTAAAATGGAAGGGTTAAGTGTTGAACTTCTGGGCGTAATCCTGCAAGAAATTACTCATAGTTGTGTTGGCAGTGTGAACTTTCTCCTATGCATTGTCCTCTAAAGGTAGTATGTTGGCCTTTAACTGCTCCAGTTCTCAGCTGATAAGAAGTTCTCAGCCACATGGGCTGCTCAGCCACATGAGCGGCTTCCAGGTGCTCTGCTCTTTCTATTCAGGCACACCAGTTGTCATGAATTAGTGGTACCTTTTTGGGGTTCTGTGATGAAATCCCAAGAGTCAGGAGAGGAGGTTGAAAGCCAGCGTTTTGCCTATCAGCCGTGGAAGGTCAGACCCTTTTTTTGCTTGTGGGGATTTTTCTTTAGAGTGATATTATCTTTAAATACCATGCTTGCTCTTCTCTTAGGATGTTTATATTTCAGTCCTTGGTTTGCAGCCACCAGCAGCTACTTGTCTTCCAACAAGTTTTTGCTGCTGGTGTTCTGGGAGCAGCCAAAGCTGGGTCCGATTTAACTTTGGCTTAAGGATTCTGGGAGCTGTGCTGACGTTCTGGGAAAGCCCAAATGTATTAATTCAAGAGAAGATCTGCTGGTGAACAGGGATTGAAACATTCTCCCTTTCATTGTTCTCCCAGTGCAATAAAAGAAGGGAAACATGATAACTTGTCTGTATTCTTAATATATGGCCATTCATGATTCTTTTTATTCTTTTGAAAGCTGTCATGCAGATTTCTCATTGGCCTTGGGGGCCGCTAGAGTTTAAAAAAACAAAAAACGAAAAACACACACACACACACACACACAGTCTTTGAAGAAAAGTGATTGTGCATCTCCATTAGAGAAGAGAAAGGGCGTATAAGTAGAGGAGAGGTGGAACATTAAAGTGTCATCGTATACAGGAGGAAGGAGACTGAAGGAAGGGGTTTGACCCTTTGGCATTGCTGTAATACAATTTTACTCATGTCCATTGTTCATAAAAATCATCCAGGTTACACGTTTTGCTCTTACTGGGGATTGAACTGGATCAGGGAAATTGCTTTCAAGTAAGCATTTCAGCATATTCAGTATGTAAAAGCCCTGCTAGTAAAGGTGGAAGCATGAAAAAAAGTCAGCATTAACACTATTAAGGGACTAAATTTCATTCCAGTAATCTTTTTCTTATATCCTTTTCTGCATTCACCAAAGTGACCAACAGCATGTATGCAGTTTCCAAAGGTATCTTCAGACAAATCATGGCAGTATCAGGAAGGAGGATCAAGGCTACTCACAAATTAGTAGGGTGGGATCCCTACAGGAATGTTCCCATTTTAAAACAACTTATCAGAATATTACTTCCAGGAGAACTTCCTTAAACCCCCCTGATGCATGTGCAGTAATACTGCGTGAAAATAACTTGCTCCCTTACTGCAGACAGTTGGGAGTGTGGGGGTAGGAGAAGCATAAAGTGAATCTAAAATTGTATAGCTTCTCTGAATATAAAAATATTGTAATGATGCACAGGAATTTGAGTGGCCACTATGGCACTTGCAGTCCACCTGTCGTGTGTGTGTGCATCTTGTGTGTGTGTGTCCCACTACCTTACATTGAAATAATGCTAGCTGGGTTGAAAAAAAGGTCTAGAATACTTCACAACAAGTGAAAGTTAGATGCTGGCATAGGGCAAGTTATATTTCATGCTTTAGCAAGAAAGCTAATTTCTAGAGAAAGAAATTTGTCCTTTTCCCATTTGTGCCTTGTGTCTGAAGCTTCAGACTGTTGCGATTGCTAGAAGGAAGAAAAGACAGTTGAATAACTTGGTATGTCCCATGTGTGTTGACTAAGGAGATAATTCGGCTAACCCAGGGACACCTTAAGCAATATACACTAACCACCAATTCCCATTACTTGTTGCCTCCAATTGGTGATCATAAATCATGTGTTTTGGTCAGTCGCCAAAAAAACCAAACACCATTGCTTGGAGCTGTACCATGTCGCTGTTTGTGGGTCATTTGTATTTTTGGCGGTCATTCATGGGTCTTTGTTCTGCAGTTTCTCTTCTCTGGAGCTCCAAAGGCTGCAACAAAAGTGACTAAATATTCTACCTTATTTATTTTCTGTTTGCCCACAGCACTGACGCAGGAGACAGCGCTGTGGGAACCACTGCCACTACCAACTTGGAGCAGCCTCAGGTTATCCCATCTCAAGGTGACCTTCTGGGTGATCTTCTGAACCTTGACCTGGGCCCCCCAGTGAATGTACCCCAAGTGTCCTCCATGCTGTGGTGCTGTGGACCTCATTGGTGGAGGGTTAGACAGTTTGGTAAGGAATGTACTCTTTCTTCCATTTCAAATGCTGTACAGTAACTAAAAACATTTGTGGTCTCAGCGGTTGGCAAGACCTTGGGTATTCATTCCCTTTGTGCTGAGTGCCTGCTACTGGGACCTGAAGAGATTCATAGATTACTGGGACCCTCAGCAGCCAGTGTTACTTCTGTGCCAGTTCACAGCCAGGTTCTTCCTTTAGTAAAGAATGCTACCACACAACTTAGATTCCCATTGTAGATCGATAGGACTATTTCCTGCTTTCTCTCACTGGAAAGCAGGGGAGGAGGATTGAAGAGCCCTGTCAGTTCCTAAGGTGTCCGAGAGCATTATAAAATACACCAGTTCCCCTTCTAAAGGGCTTTCATGGTGCCCTCTTGTTCCCAACTCAATTGAATTTCATTACAAGCTCCATCTTTATAGCCTGCACCATCCTATTTGTGTATTCTCCAGAGCATGTCTTGCCTTAAGTATCGGTGACATCTTAATTGCAGTTAGGCCAAGAGGAAGCACTCTGCTACTCCGCATAGTCCAGCCCTTCACCACAGGCACTCACAAGGTAGTATTCTAATATTAAAAGGGTCAGACACCAGAGAATGAATAAATTCATTCTGCCTCTTGCCTGGGGAGGGCAAGCTGGGCATAAGCTGTCATGACCGAATCAGAAGGGGGAAACTTTATTATGCAACTGAATAATGGATGCAGCAGGTCTTAAATTTGTGGCTGCCATTCAGTAAGAGAACAGATCACTGAATACAGTAGCACATTTAGCCTTCAGCACTGTGAGTCAGACCTCTACCATCAAGCGGCAGCTTTGGAGGAGTGGGAGGCTGTTTGTACAGCTGGACGAGCCCCGATGCAACAAATCCTTATTTGTCAGCTTCTCCATTCATTGTAGCAGTCTTGCTAAAACAGACATTAAATACAGAGCCCAACTTGTGGTGTTTCACAAGCTGATGAAGTAAAAACAAATCCAACCCTCCCTAGCATTGCTATTCACAGAGATCAGATGTGCTCAACTTATTTGATCTCTGTGCTGTTTGAGCAGCAGTTCATGCACCTGAAGTTCACATCAGTGGAACAGGCATGCTAGTCCTTGGCTGCAGTTCTCAGCAGCATGTACTGTATAAGCCCAGCAGCGGGAGCTCAGTTCAGTGACCTCTGATGAAGAGAGAGACAGCCACTGCTGTGCACTGTAACTAATTTTATTTCTTTAATTACATTCATACAATTCAGACAACAATGTCATGTGACAGCTTGAAAGAGGCATTTGAGCCAGAAATCCCTGTAGAGACACCTTCATCTCTGGTTGCAGAGACAAACCTTCTGTATTGAATGTCGAGGCACTTGGTTGTTGGCCAGAGACCTTGTGGATGAGAGTAACTTAAGGACAAAAATGGGTTAGATAAGTCATGTCCAACCTTTTAGCCCCATGTGGTTGGACAGTTGGGGTAGGATCAGTGTACAGGGTGGATCCAGTTTGTGTGCCCAAGCTGCAGCAGTCACTTGGCCCCCCACAACCCTCATACTTGGTTCCAAGACAAGGGGCTTTTTTTTTCATGCTAAATGGAGAATAAAAACTCAGAATTGAGGAGATAAAGTGACTAAATAAGTTTGGAGGGACATCTGTAATGCTTACATCACCAATTCTCTCAGGGGCTGATTCTCACAAATGTAGAGAATTTCCTCCATTTCACACAGAAACACATTCCCTAACTTCTCAATGATCTTCAGGGTCACAGTTGTTTTCCCTTTTCCTGGCAGGTGATACATAAACAGCTTCCTGGTTTTGCAGGGGTCCATGGTCACTAACTCATATTGTTTAAGATTCAGAAGGTTGAAAAACTCACAGGAAAGGTGGTCACTTAAAAAGGACCTAAAACTCAGCAAGCCAATCACAAGTGCATCCAGTAATTTTTTGATGACTTCATGGGATATGATATAACTATTGCGATACATTATTTGCAACATAACGTATCCACTATCACTAGTGTCAAGCGCATCAGGGCAGTTGGCACGATTCTCTCGGAGGCGCTGCTGGGGGGCATGTCTCTTAGCAGGGTTTTTCAAACACTTGAGATTGAACTTCTGCTTTGGTTACTTCTTTTGTTGACATCAGTCTGTGGCCGTAGGGATGGATGTAATGGAACGGATCAAACAAGAATCTATCCAGCAGCCTTTGGGGCTAGTCTTCTCCTCGTCTACTTCACGTGTCCCGCCTGAGAGAGTTGACGATAGGGATTCAGCAGAGTCTGAGAATTATTCAAATCTGACCAGGCCATGACAGGAGTTGGAGTCCTGCACTGCCCTGCTCGTGCAGCATCCTCACCACTCTGTACTTCTCTGCTAGGATACCACTGTGTCGTGGAAACACACACAGCATACGTTTGGGTCAGGTCAGCAGAAGCTTTTATTCAAAAGAAACTACAGCTGTAGGGGGGATTCCAAAGTGACATGGATTTCCCAAGCACTTGGAAGGGGTCCCCCCCAAAAGCAAAATCAGGAGACTTATATACTTTTTAACAGTCGCTTACAACTCAGGTGATCATATAGTGAAATTAGCATGAAACGCGGCTATAATATTACTTCATTACTTCTTTGCTGTAATCAGGATGGGAACTTATGGGGGAGGCGAGGTTAGTTCACAAACCTCCTTCTTGCACCTGGAAATCAGAGTTGTACATACTTTTTGCTATCTTCAAGGCCGCAGTGAGTGAAGCAGTTGCAGAGGAGTTACAAAGAAATAACACTTTCCATTATCTGTTCTACTGTACAGAGCCAGCAATTCTCCACAAAGCGGTTATGTCATCTTATAACTCAAATGATCAAAGTTTAAGGCATTTATTTTTTTCTGATTCTACAGTCCCCACCTTTGAGACTATTTAGTCTCACTTTAGCCTTAAACTTCCATTCTCATGAGCCCCTGTATTTCATCATGCAGCCTTTCATGTTTTCTTTCAATCTGCTCACACTTTTGTAACACCATTATTCTAGACTCTGCCGTGGGTTTTCTTGCCTTGCTAAAGCTTCTATTGTGGCTGAAATGTTAATTATGGCTAATTCCAATTCTCTTATTTCAAGCCACGGTATGAAGGCTCTCACAAATTGATGGAACCCTGTGTTTCTGGTAGCTAAGGGGTTAACCGCCCTTTTCATGTGATGGTTGAAAATTTTTACTTGTTCCAGATATATTGCACTATGCAGTTCGAAACCAGGGATAACACGTCCTCGAGTGCATGCCCCCACTCAATTCCAGGGCAAGATTTTATGAGCCCTGTTTCCGCAGATCCAGTAAAGGCCCGGGGCAAAAAGGGTATTCAAATCTGGACAGGCGTTGTGCTATATACGGCACTTTCGATTGATATACATCGTATAGGGCGGACCACGTTCGGCTGCTATCCTGCTGGACTGAGATATATTACAAGAAGTAAAATTGGAGTGAATGTCAAATTCCGATCTGTTTGCAATGAAAGCAACATGAGGTTCCTTAGAAAAGTTGTAGATCATGAATCCTGTACAATTGAGAGAGGGTACTTTACCCAACAGGATTCCACTGGTGCTATTAGGGCTATAATCTAGAGTAGTTAGGCAATGAGGGTAGTGTCCTACAGGTGTGGCTTTATTATAAGCTCCGGTGTTGTTGGATCTGTAACAGAAAGATGTCTCTACTCTTGGGGAGATTATCCAGATAGCAGGGGTGGTCCTCCTTTCCTTAGGAGCGGACCGATGGGCAGCTAACGAGTAGTGTCTAAGGAAGCCGCCATTAATTTTTCCCCATTGCTGGAGGGATATTGGCACTCCGATCATTGGGATTTATTGGTGTAGGTGAGATGGGCAGTGAGAGCATATCCAGCAGTCACTTTTATTTCCAGCTTGAGCCAACGTAAGGGAGATCTGCAAGTACTAATTTTTCTCCCACCCCACTTGGGTGATACTAAGATACCCAGGTGTGATGTATCAGGATATCCGTGCCATTTTTAGAGACAGGAGGGACAAGGAATTTCAACAACAAACATAACCAGCATGAGTAAGAAAAAGAACACAACCAGCCAAACCCAGGATGGCAGCCAAAGTCTTTTTTCGTCCTCTGGACTCAGGTTACCTAAAGGACTGAGAACGTTGGCTCTTGGTCTTGATCGAGGTGGTGATCTTCCGAGTGGGAGCATTCACTTTCTTCGAGGCCGAAGATGATATCTTTGTTCTTCAACTGATGAATCTGGCTGGGCTGAGGTGTTGGGTTCAGGGGAGAGGTTACTAGCACTTGCACCCTGATGCTCCTCACTTGCCTGAGTGAGGTCCCGAGGGTCTTTGTCCTTGGCCTCAGGAAAAAGGTCCCAACCTGGGTTGGAATTCAGCTGCTTTGGGGTCCAATGGAGGTGATACCTTCTTGCAGTGTGAGGCGTGAGTCCACGTTTGGTGGCCTTGGCAACGAACAGCAGAATTAGTGGTCAGAAGTACCTGGAAAGGTCCCTTCCATCTGGGTTGAAGTGCGTTTTTGCATTGATAGACCTTTACGTAGACCCAATCTCCTGGTTCGAGGTTGTGACAGGGAACATCCGGTGGTTGAGGTAAGGCTTCTTGGACCTGGGCTGCAGCCTGATGTTGAACCGGTTGTTGCTGATGTGGGAGTCTCAGGAGAGCAGGGTTCGAACAAAGGTCAGCGATATCCTCTGCTGGCTCCGGCGGTGGGGGCGCCCCGGACAATGCTGGATACATCAGAGCGGTGGCCGGCGTGTAATTTGGGGGAGCAGCCAGTTTCTCCCGAACAGCTTTGAACTGCTGTTTTAATTTTTCTTGAGAGTCTTTTAGACTTCTAGTTTGAGATTCTGTCCGCCTTTTGGACATTTCATCATACCAATAAAAGTATGCGTCCCACTGGTTTTGTGGTGTCTTGGATCCATGGGACTCTAAAGCCCCTCTTAAGTGCACTATTTTATCCCAATCCAATGTTCCTTCCTGTGGAAAATGCTTCACGGGATCATCCCTAGTATCCCAGTTCCACTTATCCAGGTACTTGCAAGCCTCGGGAGAATAGTGTGTGTACATGAAGTACGCCAGAGTCCCCTTAGGGGGGACGGGAACTTGTTTAGACTGACTTGTTCCCATTTGCAGTCACACAGGGAGACGTAGGAGAGGCTTATTTAGGATGTCCGGGCCGCTCAGTGCCTTGCCCCGCAGTTTTTCACCGCCCAGACAAAAGGCTTCTGACCCGACACCAGCTCATAAAACGGAAATGGGGAGGGAAACACAAGAGGGATCCTTTCACTCCTGCTCTCGGCAGAAGCTACTGGGACAAGGGGTTTGGAAAAGACAAAATCACTCAGACGCCCTGTCCACTGGGTCACGAGGTTCCAGCTGGGCACCTTGCTTTCGACGCTACCTTTTTAGGCAGAATCGGGGCAGCTAGACCCAGCCTTAGTCCCAGACCTGGTCAGTGGCTCATTTTTCTAAATGCACACACACACATTCATTCAATAGCCAGATAGAAAAAGACCAAATCACTGGGAAGCCCTGTCCACTGGGTCACGAGGTTCCAGTTGGGCCGCCTTGGTTTCAAAACTGCCCTGTCAGGCAGAATTGGGGCGGCTGAACCCAACCGTAGTCTCAGACCTGGTCAGTGGCTCATATTTCTAAATACACACACATGCGCATTCATTCAGTCAGCCAGATCTCCTCCCCCACACCGCCTTAGTTAATTAACTACAAGCCCAATGTGCTGTTGGATGAAGGTGTTTCAAACAGTTTCTCCCTGAATAAAACGTACGTTACCAGACACAAAATTGGATCCTTTACCAGACAGAAAAGTTTAGCCGGCAGTAAGGTTCAGACTGACCTGGGTTTTGTCATTACCCCTGGTGACATGTGGGCATGACGATCTTGTCTTTTCTTCTCTCTTAGGTGTCTGGTGAGACTTGAGACCCCAAGCAGTGGAAGGGGAGGGGAGAAGTTCAGGGTTTCACCTCCTCAGGGTGAAGCAGCACGGGAGCAGCCAGGCGAGCTGGAACCTGCGGGAGAAGGGCAGAGTCAGGGCACGCTCAGTGTGGGGTCCTTCCGCTCAACCCCGGGAGCAACCACGGGGTAAAGTAGCGTCTCCCCAGCAGGGAGCAGGACGTGGCTCTCACACATGGCTCAGTGGGGCTTTCTGTCCCAGCGGGCCTGGCCTGGGCCAGAAGCTCTGATTCCCGGGATGAACCCCTAGCAACAGGGTCCTGAGGCCCAGAGTTGGGCAATGAGAGGCTAACCCAGGAGATAGCTGGTCCATGCAGGGCACTAGGGCCCTGGCAGAGAGGTGGCACGGGTCATCCTGAGTGGCCTGGAGGCGGAGGGCACCCAATCATCATGTGGGCTGGTGGAGGGGCACCCCCTCAGGCCTGGGGCTGGTTGGGGTGCAGGGGGGAAACTCACCTCCTTGCTGCCCCCGACCACCTCCTCCTCCCCTTTGCCACAGTGTCAGCCCTGCAGGTGGGAGGCAGAGACACTGGTCACCTCCCATTCACCCCAAGCCCCCTGGCACCGGCCACTCCCACCACCCCATGCCCAGGCCTCCCCTCTCTCCATTACTGCCTTTGTACCAGGGACCGGCCCTGGGTGTTCTGCCAGACCCACCTCCCTTCCTCCCGCTGTGCTGCCTGCGCCTAGCTCTGGTTCCTGGCTGCCTTCTGGACATACACAACAGGGACGGCTCCCAGCACAGAGAGCCCAGGCCTGCAGCGCCCCTGTCCCAGCCTTGCCCCACCTAGACACTCAGGGCGCTGGAGGGAGTTGTGGGCAAGGCACTTACTGAAGACACACTAGTCATACCCCTTCATTCACCTCTTCCCTTCCTGGGCTCCTGGCCCCCACCCCGTCCTCCCAACCTGCGAGACCCTTTCCGGGACCAGGAACGGGCTCCTGGCTCCAGCCCTCCTTCAGCTCCACTACTGATCCCACGCTCACAACCTAACGCTAGTGAAAGCATCATGTTTGCCAGCTGTAGGGCCACTTATGGCTCTGGACTGACTCACGGAGCTGGCTGATTTGGCTTGGAGCATGAAACATTTCTTTAGAAAAAACCCCAAAAAACTAGGCACATCATCATACCTTTCCCCCTGTCTTGTCATCTTTGGACCCTGCAAGGCTTTGGTCCACAGGGGCAGGGGGTCACAGCCCACGTCTACCAGGCAGAGGGCCCTTGTCTGTGTGGAGGCATCCTGATTTTGGGGGCCCTCTGCCTGGGTGCTGGCTTCCACAGTGGAGGGAGCACTTGTCTGCATCCCACCCTCAACCACCTGGAAGGGGCGTTTCCGCCTGATTGCACAAGAAGCAACTGGTCAGAGATGGATCATGGATCATGGACTGAATTCAAGCCCAACAGGCCCTTTGACGGAAGAACTCCCTGACCTGCAAAGACTCCTGCTCCCAGCCCGCCAGCCTGCCCTGCAGTGGGAATGCTGCACGTGACACCCCCAGCACCCCCACACACTAGCAGTATAAAAAGCATCAAACCTCTCCCTGGGCCCGGGGATCCCAGGGGTTGGTTGTTATCCCCTGTCCCAGGTGAGTCCCCAGCTCCAGGTCCCCCCAGACACTCGTATTCGGGAAGGACTGTCCCTGTGATCGGGGGATGAGCCCACGACCCTCCATTAGTCTTGGAGGGCTCGTGGAGTTGATGGGAGATGGAGACTGTCCCCTGGGGTCCCATGTCCTGCATGGGGCTGGGAGGGGCACGGGGCACCTGGGGAGAGACCCCCACCATCACAGCTGCCCGTCCCACTCCCTGGGCAGGGGAAAGACTCATGGCAGTGGGGGGGTGCGGCCATGTCTGGCCTCTCACCTCTCGCCACCCGCACAGCTCCCGGCCCTGTGGGGAGACAAGGGGGCCGCCCGTCAGCTGGGCCCACACTGCTGCAGGGCACAGGGCGACCAACCCCTCCAGGACAACGCGTGAGGGCACCTGCTAGGAGTCCTGCGTGCCACATGGGCAGGGCCTTCCTCCACGGGGGGTCGCGTGGCAGTCCGTCCGGGGAGCAGGAACTTGTCCCCTCCCCATGCAACCACGCAAGTCCCTCCACCGCTCACGCCAGTCCCAAACTCACCGGGTGCAGGGTCCCTCCTCGTGTACTTGTCCAACGGAGGGGACAGATGGGGACCCCTTAATGGGGGGCAGTTTACTTTTGGCCCATCCGTCTGTGCCCAGGCTGGCATCTGGTTCTGAGAGGACATGAGGGATGAGCGTCAGGCTGGGTGGCACTGAGCACCACTTTTAGGATGGGGATCCCAGAGCCCGTATGAGCACCACCTTGCAAGGGAGCAGAGGGCAGCAGGGCCATGGCCAGGAGGAAGGCTCCCAGGGCTGGTGCATGGGCAGGGGCTGCAGGGCCAGGACCTGGCCCAGCGTGAGGAGCCCATGGGGGCCAGTCCTCTTCCCCTTCCCCAGTTAACTTGCTGGTGAAGAGCAGGGGGTGACAGTTTGGTGGGGGTTGTACAGGGTGGGGGCTGTCCAGATTACACCATGGACAGCGTGGGCTTAGCCTGCTAGCCAAACCCTGACGGGAGGGGAAGCCACACAGCCCTGTGGACTCTCGTGCTGCCCAGCCCTTCTTGCTCCCATGGCGGGGCACGTGCCCAGGTCTCATCCAGGTTCCTGGAGCGCAGGCACACGGGGGGCAGCTTCTCCCGCCGGAGCATCTGCAAAGAAACACATCCCTGAGCTGAAGGAGGGAAAGAGGAGCTGGACTGCCGAGAGCAGGGACGAGGCACGGGGCTGAGTGCTGGGCCCTTGCCCACCCTCAGCCCCCGCTCACAGCTTGTCACATCTCCCAAAAGTCCCCGGGACGGACCCGCGCCATGTCCCCAGGGCCGCCCCCATGGCTGAGTGAGAAAGGGCACTCATGTCTGCAACTGGTGCTCGCCTCTGACGCCCGGATAGGAGGATGGACTAAACCTAACTACCTAACTAATGACTAAGGAACTACTAATCTAAGAAACAAACAAACTAATGAACTAATGAAATAACTAACTATTGAACTATCTAACGAACTAACAACCTATCAACTACAAACTACCTACCTAACGAACTAAGAAACTAACTAGCTAACAAACTAACAATCTAACTTGCTAACGAACTAAGAAGCTACCTAAAGAACTAACAAACTACCCAACAAACTGCTAAAGTAAGGAACTAACAAACAGAGATAAGGCAGGAGGACGAGGAAGGGCAAGTGGTGTGGGTGAAGGGCAGGAGAGCACTGGGAGGAGCCGGTATCTGAGAGTGAGACTGGGCATTGTGATGTCACCAGGCACAGCAGCTCTTTTGCCATAGCAACTAGGGGTCTCCCTCCCACCCGGGCAAGGTGCTGAGTGCGGGGGCTGTGGGCGCCTTTGGCCTGGCCTGGCCTGGCCTGGCCTGGCCTGGGGGTGCTCCCGCCCCAGATGACCTGAGCCCCTGAAGTCTTTGGGAGCATTGTCTGTCCTTGTCCGTGTGGCCCAAGCAGTGACCGCCCTGGCTGGAGGGTCACAGCAGTGAGCGCCCTGGTGTAGGGGGTCCCGGTTAAACAGTAGCCCCCTCTGATCACTGCCCAGTGGGCTGGGGCTGGGAACACAGAGCCCAGCTCGGCCTCAGCCCCATCTGCAAATCCAGACTTACAATGGCCTCCGAACCCTCCACCCCTACTTCTGTCAGAGAGAAATAGCTCCCATTCCTCTTGCCCCTGCTCAGATACAGCTCAGCTCAGCTCCCCAGCACGGTGCGGTCACTAGGAGTGGACTTTCCTGATGGTCCTCTTGCCCCACACTCACCCCCGCCACCAGGAAGGGGACGGGGCGAACTCGTGCAGCTCAGGGGGACACTCCCTGGGCTCTGTTACTCCACATGGGGAAGGGGGAGCAGGGACAGGCATGCTCATAGTTGTGGCACAACCGAATCGCCAACAGGACACTTGTGGGCTCCTCACATGAGCCGAAGTGCCAGGGATGGGCCCAACGATAGTGCTTGCTCTATGACATGGGTCCCAGAGATGAGGCACTCACTCAGACCTCCATGCCTTTGGGGTCTGTCCACGAGTCACTATTCAGCTGAGACCCGGGGGGGGGTGGCAAACAGCTTGATCTTTATTAGGAACAGGATTCAGCAACTCACAAGCTCACAGCTTGCAGGGAGAACTACAACTACCCACCAGCACAAACCTCACCTGCAGGGCATCACGGGGAGAGACTGGGTCATCCCACTGCTGGCCCCTTCAAGGGACCTCCCATATACCACATCCCCGTCCTTTACTCGGGCAGCTCCCTCTTACCTACTTGGATGTTCATCGGGCGCTACTTTAACTGGTGTGGAAGAAATCAAACTTCGTGTTGTGGTTGTATTAGAATTGGCAGAGCCATCTAGCTTTATTTAAACTATACAAGTGATCACAGGGAGAGTTCTCAAAGGAACTCTGACCTCTACGAATTTACAAGCGTATTTATACTTTAGACAGCGAGAAAAGCTGCAGGGTTCAGACAAAGCAACCTGGGGAGAAACAGAAAGATGTTGATCATTCGATTGCCACCCCTAAGCAGTTTACTTATTTAGAAAAAAACACTATGTTTTGGGAACAGTTCTCAGCTTCTGGTTCGGCGGAAAGGAGGAGGTTAACATCTGCACACAGACAAAACAAGTCATGAAGATTTTTCCTTATCTTAGAACATCTAAAAACACATGGCATCAGACGAGTGCTCGTCATAGGCGACTCCATCCTGAGAGGTACGGAAGGACCCATCTGTCGCCAGGACCCCTCGGCACGAGCGGTATGCTGCCTCCCTGGAGCAAAGATTCGGGATGTGACGGAGGTAATCCAGGCCAGGATCAAGCCCACCGATTATTACCCCATGGTCCTAGTCCATGTGGGTACTAATGATGCGGCCAGGAGAACCCCCGATCACCTGATGGCGGACTACAGTGCTCTGGGTGGCGTGCTGAAGGAGTTCGGTGCACAGGTGGTTTTCTCTTCCATCCTACCAGTGACCGGACGAGGAAGATGGCAGGAGAACTGCATCAGAGAGACCAACTGGTGGCTTTGGCAGTGGTGTCTCGAGGCAGGCTTCGGATTCCTGGACAATGACCCGCACATCACAACGAGGGACATGCTCAGCTGGGATGGGCTTCACCTGTCCCCCAAAGGTAAGCGTGTGTTTTCTACTAGGTTGGAGGATCTCCTCCGGCGGGCTTTAAACTAGGCTCGTCAGGGGGAGGGGAGTATGAGGGCAGGGGAAGCTGTGGACCACCAAACCATGTGGCACCCACAAGGACAGCCCAGCCTGAAGAAAGAGAGCATTGGGAACCTGAAAGCCATAGGGAGACCAGCACTACAGAACAGGTAAGAAACAAGAAGGTAAGAAACAATGGGCCCCTTGGGACTCGGAGCGGGGGGGCAGCAAAGGCACCAGTCGCAGAGCTCAAGTTGCCTATATACTAATGCTAGGAGCATGGGGAACAAGCAGGATGAATTAGCGCTCCTGCTTGCACTAAACACCTATGACTTAGTGGGGCTAACAGAGACCTGGTGGGATTCATCCCATGACTGGGCGGTACATATTGAGGGCTATAGACTGTATAGAAAGGACAGGTCGGGGAAGAAAGGGTGGGGGTTGCACTTTATGTCAGTGAGCAATATACATCAACCCTCATCAAGACAGAATCCGAGGTTGAGGAAGTAGAAGGATTGTAGGTTAGGCTACATGGGGGGCAGGGAGAAAGGGATTTGGTGGTAGGGGTCTGCTACAGACCCCCACACCAAGGGGAAGAAATAGATGCGGGGCTCCTGAGGCAACTCTCGGAGACCATAAAAGCTAAAGAGGCGGTAGTCATGGGGGACCTAAACTACCCGGACATCTGCTGGGAGACGCAGACAGCAAGGTCCCATCGCTCACGCAGGTTTCTAACCTGTGTACAGGACCTCCACCTGACACAGGAGGTGCATGGTCCCACTAGGGGGAATGCCATACTGGATCTGGTATTGGCAACAGGAGATGACATGATAGGGGACCTCCAGATCGGTAGCCATTTGGGAGACAGTGATCACCTAATAATAGAATTCAACATAAGACGGCGAATGGGTAAGGTAACTAGTAGGGTGAAAGTGCTAGACTTTAGGAAAGCTGATCTCAATGCACTCAGGCGATTAGTCAAGGAAGCACTGCAGAGTAGGAGTTTTGATGGGATGGGTGCCCAAGAAGGGTGGCTGTGCCTAAAGGAAACGATCCTTCGGGCACAAAGCAAGACGATCCCCGAGCGAGGCAAAAAAGGGAAAGGGGCCAGAAGGCTTCCATGGCTGACCAGAGAAATCCAGGGCAGCCTAAGGGCCAAAAGGGGAGCACATAAAAAGTGGAAACAGGGTGAGATCACTAAAGATGAATATACCTCCTCTGCTCGTGCTTGTAGGGAGGCAGTTAGGCGGGCCAAAGCTACCATGGAGCTGAGGATGGCAACCCAAGTAAAAGACAACAAGAAATTGGTTTTTAGATATATTGGGAGTAAAAGGAAGGCCCAGGGAGGAATAGGACCACTGCTAAATGGTCAGAAACAATTGGTGACAGATAGGGGGGACAAGGCTGAACTCCTCAATGAGTTCTTTGCCTCAGTGTTCCTAAGTGAGGGGCACGACAAGTCTCTCACTGGGGTTGTAGAGAGGCAGCAGCAAGGCACCAGACTTCCATATGTAGATCCTGAGGTGGTGCAGAGTTATTTGGAAGAACTGGATGCCTTTAAATCGGCAGGCCCAGATGGGCTCCATCCGAGGGTGCTGAAGGCACTGGCCGACATCATTGCAGAGCCACTGGCGGGAATATTCGAACGCTCGTGGCGCACGGGCCAAGTCCCGGAGGACTGGAAAAGGGCTAACGTGGTCCCCATTTTCAAAAAGGGGAGGAAGGAGGACCCGGGCAACTATAGGCCAGTCAGTCTCACCTCCATCCTTGGTAAAGTCTTTGAAAAAATTATCAAGGCTCACATCTGTGAGAGCCTGGCAGGGCAGATTATGCTGAGGGGAAACCAGCACGGGTTTGTGGCGGGCAGATCGTGCCTGACCAACCTAGTCTCTTTCTATGACCAGGTTATGAAATGCCTGGACACAGGAGGAGGGGTGGATGTCGTATACTTAGACTTCAGGAAGGCCTTCGATACGGTATCCCACCCCATACTGGTGAACAAGTTAAGAGGCTGTGACGTGGATGACTGCACAGTCCGGTGGGTGGTGAATTGGCTAGAGGGTCGCACCCAAGGAGTCGTGGTAGATGGGTCGGTCTCGACCTGGAAGGGTGTGGGCAGTGGGGTCCCGCAGGGCTCGGTCCTTGGACCGATACTCTTTAATGTCTTCATCAGCGACTTGGACGAGGGAGTGAAATGTACTCTGTCCAAGTGTGCAGATGACACAAAGCTATGGGGAGAAGTGGACATGCTGGAGGGCAGGGAACAGCTGCAGGTAGACCTGGATAGGTTGGACAAGTGGGCAGAAAACAACAGGATGCAGTTCAACAAGGAGAAATGCAAAGTGCTGCACCTAGGGAGGAAAAATTTCCAGCACACCTACAGCCTAGGGAATGACCTGCTGGGTGGCACAGAGGTAGAAAGGGATCTCGGAGTCCTAGTGGACTCCAAGATGAACATGAGCCGGCAGTGTGATGAAGCCATCAGAAAAGCCAGTGGCACTTTATCGTGCCTCAGCAGTTGCATGACGAATAGGTCCAAGGAGGTGATACTTCCCCTCTATAGGGCGCTGGTCAGACCGCAGTTGGAGTACTGCGTGCAATTCTGGGTGCCACACTTCAAAAAGGATGCGGATAACCTGGAGAGGGTCCAGAGAAGGGCAACTCATATGGTCAAGGGCCTGCAGACCAAGCCCTACGAGGAGAGACTAGAGAAACTGGACCTTTTCAGCCTCCGCAAGAGAAGGTTGAGAGGCGACCTTGTGGCTGCCTATAAGTTCATCACGGGGGCACAGAAGGGAATTGGTGAGTATTTATTCATCAAGGCGCCCCCGGGGGTTACAAGAAACAATGGCCACAAGCTAGCAGAGAGCAGATTTAGATAGGACATTAGGAAGAACTTCTTCACAGTTCGAGTGGCCAAGGTCTGGAACGGGCTCCCAAGGGAGGTGGTGCTCTCCCCTACCCTGGGGGTCTTCAAGAGGAGGTTAGATGAGTATCTAGCTGGGGTCATCTAGACCCAGCACTCTTTCCTCCTTATGCAGGGGGTCGGACTCGATGATCTATTGAGGTCCCTTCCAACCCTAACATCTATGAATCTATGAATCTATGAACCCAAATGGTTGGAGAATAGTTATTAAGCAAGCTTTCGGGTTCAAAAACCCTTCGTCAGGCTAAGGAAGCTGCAGCAGTTGGGGTGTGCTCTTCCTGGATGGGATGAAAAGTAAAGAAGCCAGGGGCTGGGCTGGGCAGGGGAGTCAATTGCCAGGCAGATTGTAATGTATCAAAAATCCACTGTCTATCTTTAGTCCATGATCTCTAGTATCCAGGAGGTTTATGAAATGGAGCTCATGTGCTCGTCTCTGGGAAGTGTTGTGTAAGTTTCCCTTGAGGAGGACTGAGAGATTGGAGAGAGAGCGGCCCTCCTGTGAGAAATGTGCCTCCACTGGTAATTGGGTGTTTCTGTCTTTGATGGATTTCCGGTGTGTATTCCTTCTGGTGCGCAGTTGTTGTTTGGTCTCTCCTACATATCTTCCATCAGGGCATTTGGTGCATTGGATGAGGTATATAACATTTCTGGAGGTGCAGCTGTAAGATCCTGGGATGCTGATGGCTCTGTTGTGGGGTGTAGTAATAATGGGGGTGGGGAGATGTGTTGGCAGGTTTTGCATTTCTTTCGTTGAATCAATCCTAAAACCACTTGTCACCCACAGAGCAAGTTTTGTACAAGACACCACAGACTTTCTACGGAAACTTAAAAACATAGGCCACCTTCCCAGCAACACACTCCTAGCCACCATGGACGTTACCAGCCTCTATACCAACATCCCACACCAGGATGGCATCCAAGCCTGCCTTGCATATCTACAGGAACATGATTACAACTCAAAATACAGACCCAAAGATATTACTGACCTTATACCCTTCATCCTCACACACAACAATTTCACTTTTAATAATCAACACTTCCTCCAGATGATGAGAACAGCTAAGGGGCACTAAAATGGCCCCAAAGTATGCCAACCTTTTTATGAGCCACCTGGAAGAAGACTTCCTCAAGAACTGCCCCATCAAACCCTTGCTGTACATAAGATACATCGATGACATCTTCATCATTTGGACTGAAAACCTGCAATCTCTGATTGAGTTCCATCAGAAATTCAACAATCGCCATCCCTCCATCCAACTTTCTTTAGAATACTCCAGCACCAACATCCCCTTTTTAGACACAATGATCAGTATCCAGAAGGGGAAAATACAGACCACAGTATGCAAGAAACCCACAGACCAACATACATATCTGCACAGAACCAGCAATCACCCTAAACATACCAAAAAAGCTGTGATATACAGCCAAGCCCTCAGATACCACTGCATTTGTACCGAAGAGAACACCCGGGATCGCCACCTCACCAATCTTAAAAAGGCTTTCACCCAGCAAGGACACTCCTCCAGAGAGGTAGATCGTACGTTTGGAAGAGCCACCCGGATACCACATGAAGAACTGCTGCAGTACAGCCCCAAACCCCAACCCACAGGCATCTGAACTCCCCCTCCAGATCCGAGACCGGGCTTCTATAACAAAGCAAGGGTAAGACTAAGCATCGTACCAGTCCTTGCCTGGGCACATGGGAAGATGTTGGAGCTCCCTGAGGATGCCCCGGTCAGGCTCAGCATGTGCCAAGGTCTCTGGGATCTCAACACTTTGGGATATTTCAGGGCAGTGAGACGTGGACTCACCTGGCAGGGTGGTGAGAAGGAAGAGCAGCTTCCACCCCCCCACCCCAGGACTGTATGGTGCTGGTCTGCAGGGGTGGTGGGGGCCCAAAGCCCTGGACACCCCCTGCCAGCCCCAGCCTTGGCGGGGCCAGAAGATGACAGCTGTTGTCAGGGAAGCTGCAGGGGCTGGGCCGTGGGAGAAGGAGCTGGGGCTAGAGGTGGCCCAGAGGGCTGGTGTGGCCTGAGCTGAGGTTGGAGGGTCAGGGCCGGGGTTGGACTGCTTGTGGGGAGCAGGGGATTGTCCGTGGGATGCGGGTCTCTCCCCACAGCCTCCAGGAGCCCCCCTCACCTGACCCAACCTGGCTCTGGGGCACCTGGCACTGGGCACCACGGGCCTTGACTCTACTCTTGCTGCCAGCCCCAGCCCTGCCCCAAGCACTTGTGGGGGAGCAGGGCCAGGACGAGCAGGGCCCTGACCACAGCTGTCATGGTGCTGCAGGAGGGGAGCCCAGAGCGGAGGAGGAAAGGTCAGCTCCTGGGGCCTTGGTCCCCAGCACCCCAGGGCAGGTCCTTGAGCAGGAGTGAATTGGGATTTGCATAGAGGTAGTGTGCCAGGGGAGGCCGGGACAGATGAGAGGGCATGTGCACTCCTCTGTCCCTGCCCAGGCCTCCCCGTCTCTGCTGGGGAAGCCTGGGCAAGCTCTTTAGGCTTCACCATTGTGGTAAAAATATAGCATAATCTATATTTTCCTGCTTTTATAATTGCTTCTGCATATTTTCATAATTGCTTTTGCTAAGGCATATATGCTAATGATAGATTTATGAGTATGCACAAAAACTTCTGCAGACAGAGCCAGGAACAGATGCAATTAATAACTCCTTACGAGAGATAAGAGAAGAGGGGCAGGGAAGATGCTGAGGTGGAGAGACCAGACCCTGACCGAAGGATGACCGCAAGGGGCTTAAGAACTGCCCCTGGGAGGGGATTTAAGATGTAAATGAGACATGTATGTAAACCATCATAGAACATGTAACTGCTAGACATACGATGCAAGACGTAATGCTAAGTCTGCCAATAATTGCACGATACGTTGAAATCTATTGTTTACCTTGGCTATAAAAAGACGTTTCAGACCCAATTTGTTGTCGACCCTGATCTGAGTGGCTCAACTCCTGGGTCGGTCTGTTTGCAAACAAATAAATCTGAAATTGGACCTAGCCTGTGTGTGACTCTCTCCTGGGGTGGATTGGACAAGCCTCCAGGGGCACGAAACTAGCCGTTTGTGCAACAATTTGGCGAGCCAGCCAGGAGAGGCTCTTGGCCTACCCTGGGGTCAACGACGGAAGCGGGAAAGGTGTCTGTGAAGTGCGCACCAGACTGATTTTGGAGTCTGTCACGGTCACTGGGAACGTGAGTCGGGACACCCAGGAGGTTAAAAGGCTCTCCACTGAAAGAGTCACCCAGGCTGAGCAGGGTCCGAAGAGATGGCGCCAGGGTGTTGGCAGGAGTAAGTATTCGCTTTCCTTGTGTCATTTGAATAGTCTCTCGGGGATTTTGGAATTTTGGAACGTTCAGTATATAAGTCTGAACATTAGCCCCAGGGACTTTGTTTTGAGTGATTTTGTTTTAGTGTTCAGCAAATAGGTCTGAATTTTGATTGACACAATGGGTTCGGGTAGCTCCCGGGAAGAAAACTCTGCAACCCCATTAGGATGCATGCTAAGGAACTTTAGTAAGTTCAAAGGAAATTACAGAATAGAGATGTCAAAGGACAGATTGATTACTTTCTGTCAATTGGAATAGCCGTCGTTTGAAGTGGGGTGGCCGGATGTCAGTTCTTTTGATGTGAAGTTGGCTAATGCAGTGTTAGGTGTGATAACAAGGGACGGTCATTGGGATCAGTATCTGTATATAGATTGCTGGGTGAGTGCTGTGATGAATCCCATTCCCCCATGGATTCAGAAGTGTAAAGAAAAAATGTGTAAGATGTTACTGGCAAAAGACGCTGGGAGAAAGCCCCGAGTCCTCTCTGATTCTGATAGTGAGGGAGATCTGACTCAAGGGTTAAGGCGCTGGGATGAGGCTAAAACACCACCGGACACAGACCAAATGGATTGGGAAGAGATAGCTGACACAAGCCGTTCTAAAAACACCTCCCCCACATGAGGAAAAAGCTGCAAAAGACTGAGGGGGGGACTAGAAAAACTCTTTTCAGAACTTGTAGAGATTGCATATAAAGTTTATGGGAATCGTGATCAGGTGGCAGAGAGGAGAGAGGAAAAGCGTGGACAAAGACAGATGGCAATGCTAGCAGCTGCTTTGGGCAAAAGCGCAGACATTGGCGGGCGATGGAAGGAGAAACCTGAGGGGGGGGAGAAGACTGGAAAAGGCCGACCTAAGCCTGACAAATGTGCATATTGCCGAGAGAAAGGAATACTGGAAGAGGGATTGCCCTAAGCTGAAGGACAAATGGAGGAAAGCTCAGCAGGAGGGCCGCCAGATGCGAGCGGAGTCCTCAGGGGAAGATACTAGCTGAAGGAGACCGGAAAGCCCCCTTTAGCTAAAGAAAGTGGAAAGCATGTGACTGTAGAAGGTATAGAGGGAAGACGAACTAGATTGCCTGTAAGCAAGCCCCTCCTCACAAAAATTGGGAATAATATGTTAGAGCATGCTTTTATCGTTTCACCCGCCTGTCCTGTAGCTCTCTTGGGGCGAGATCTACTAACAAAACTCCAAGCTGAAATCTTCTTCCGTGAGGATCAAATTGTGATGCATCTACTCGTGAAGCAGGGCTCAAATTACCAAATGGCCCTCAGGGCAGCTGAGACTGTGTCAGAAGCCAAAGGAATTGAGATTTTAGAGAATGTTGATTCATGTGTGTGGGCAGATGGAACTCCTGCCCAGGCAAAACATGTAAATCCAGTCAAGATTCCTCTAAAGGAGGGAGAGGGTCCTGTGTGTGTGAGACGGTATTCTCTGAAGAAATCCACCCGCGCAGGTTTGAAGCCGCTGATTGAAAAATTCAAGCAGTATGGGTGGTTAATAGAGGGATCATCCCCCTTTAATACCCCGATCCTGGGTGTGCCCAAAGCAGATGGTGCTTCCTTCAGGTTAGTGCAAGACTTGAGAGCTGTAAACAAAAAGGTTTTAGTAAATTATCCAATGGTCCCAAATATACACACCATTAACCCAAGTTCCAGCAGATGCCAAGGTGTTTTCTGTGTTAGATTTAAAAGATGCTTTCTTCTCTATCCCGCTACATAAAGATAGTCAGAAATTGTTTGCCTTTGAATGGGAAGACCCGGACACGTATCATAAGACTCAATTGTTATGGACTGTGTTGCCCCAGGGATTCGTCTCATCTCCCCACATCTTCGGAACAGCATTGCAAAAAGACTTGGAGCACTGGAAAGAGAGTCACCCTGAGGTGGCGCTTCTGCAGTATGTTGATGATTTATTGATAGCAAGCCCTGATGTGCAGACGGGAAAAAGAGCAACAGAATCCTTGCTGAATACCCTGGGAAAGAAAGGGTATAAAGTGTCACGGGAAAAGGCTCAAATTTGTTAGCCAAAAGTCACCTTTTTGGGTTATGAGATTGAGGAGGGGGCTCGGACTTTGAGCAGGGATCGAATTCAAGCAATACAGGATATGCCTGCCCCCACAAATCCCAAAGAGCTGCGAGCTTTCCTGGGCCTAACCGGGTTTTATAGACTGTGGATTCCTGATTATGGGGGAAAAGCCAAACCCCTATATGAGTCCCTCACAAAAGAGGGTCTCACAAATTGGAAATGGACGAAGGAAATCCAACATGCATTTGAGTTAATAAAAGCTGCCCTTTTGCAACCCCCAGCGCTGATGATTCCAAATGGGCGCAAGCCGTATAGACTGTATGTGCATGAAAATAAAGGGGTGGCCTCAGGGGTCTTAACTCAACCAGTAGGCCCAACTTGGAAGCCCGTGGACTACTACTCCAAGGTCCTAGACCTGGTAGCGAAGGGATGGCCTGCGTGTTTGAGGGCTGTCGCTGCCACAGCTACTCTTGTGGAAGAGGCCCAAAAGATTGTTATGGGAGCGGATATGGAAATACATACACCCCATGGGGTTCCCCAGATCCTCGGAGGAGAGGGAGGGAAATTCTTAAACCCCTCCAGACAATCCAGATATGAAATCTTTCTCCTATCTAATCCAGGCCTCACCTTCAAGCACACCACTGCTTTGAACCCAGCCACCCTGATACCAGAACCGGGACCTCCGTGCCATGATTGCTTAGAGGTATTGACTCAGACAGTACTAATCTGTCCTGACTTGACAGACGACCCACTCGAGGACCCAGAGGAGTTCTTCGTAGATGGTTCAAGTAGTGTAATACATGGCGTGCGGCATACGGGGTGTGCTGTGGTAACCTTAACTGAGACTGTATGGAAAGAAAAACTCCCTGCAAACTGGTCAGCACAGGCAGCGGAGCTCACTGCCCTGACACGTGCATTGGTATTAGGAAAAGACAAAAGAGTGAACATTTTTACAGATTCGCGCTATGCCTTTGCCACTGTACATGCCCATGGGTTGTTGTAGAAAGAACGTGGGTTCATCACGGCCTCTGGACAAAAGATTGCAAATGGGCCACAGATTGTAATGCTATTGGAAGCCCTCCGGCTACCGAAAGAGGTGGCCGTGGTGCATGTTAAAGCCCATGGCAAGGCTGCAGACGAGCGCCAGAGAAGGGGAAATGCGAAGGCTGACGTAGCAGCCAAAGAGGCAGCACAGATAGGAGGAGAGGCAGTGTTTCAGGGCTCGGCCCATGAGGTGCCTTTTTACTTAGAAGATTGTAAAGCAAAGTATGGGCCAGGATCAGATAAGCTAGCCGCAGAGTTCAAGGCTATTAAGAACCCTCAGGGATGGTGGATTGTACCCGGAGGGAAAGTATTAATACCTCGATGCTTATTGGGAGAGATACTCCACCGGTTACATTATACCACTCACATGGGAGGCAATGCGATGGGAGACTTGTTAACTCGTCAAATGGTGGCTCCAGGACTTTATTTGGAAGCCCAGAGAGTGGTCTCTCAGTGCCCGACCTGTCAAAAGGTAAGCCCAAAATCTACAAGACCACCAGCCCCTATGGGAGGAAGACCGTGGGCCCATTATCCCGGACAAGCTTGGCAGATTGACTTCGCTGAACTTCCAAAGTCTGGTCGTTACCGTTATCTGCTAGTATTGGTTGATCAACTAACTGGATGGGTGGAAGCATACCCCACAAGAACGGCTACCGCATCCACAGTGACACGAGTACTACTCCATGAGATAATACCCCGATTTCTGTTGCCTGAATCCATTGAGTCAGATCAAGGAAGTCATTTTGTGGGGAAAATAGTGCAGGAAGTGTCCAAAGCTTTAGATATCACATGGAAACTCCATGCTCCATGGAGACCCCAGAGTTCAGGTCAGGTGGAGTGCATGAATAGAACACTGAAGGCTATGCTAACGAAAATCTGTATTGAGACTGATTTGAAATGGCCGCAGGCACTCCCACTGGCTTTAACTCGTATTCGTAGCACACCACGTAGAGGGATTAAATTGTCACCTTTTGAATTAATGTTTGGTATGCCTCCCAGAGTCTTGCCAGAGGGGTGGAGGGAACAGGTTACTGTGGATTTGGGAAAATTCGAAATTTGGGAACATGTTATCGCCTTGCAGTCTGTTTTGTCTTCCCTACACAGGTTTGCTGCACCCTTCCAGAGCCTCCCGCTTGATGCGCCGATCCACAACTTTAAACTGGGTGAGCAGGTCCTGGTACAGAAGTGGAGAAAGAATCCTCTTGCGGAAAGGTGGGAGGGACCCTACCAGGTGCTGCTGACTACACACACAGCTGTTCGCTTATCAAACAGTGATAAGTGGACCCATTGCTCGAGAGTGAAGCCTTTTCATCAGGAAGACACCAACTCCCAGGGTGTGGTCACTCCGGAAGCTGATAATACCCGGGAACAAGAAGCCAACAAATGGAAAAGTGAACCTGCTGGAGATTTAAAGTTACGCTTGCAAAGATGTGGGCCCTAGTCTATTTGTTGAAGCTCTTGTCCCTTTTAGGTATATCAAACCCAGCTATTATGCCCACCTGTTGTAAGCGTCCCCAAAACGGGGGTGGAACCCTCACTGAGGCTAACTACAAACTTTCGAAGTCTACAATACTTAGTGCCCTCCTGCACCCCATTTCCCGGTGCTGCCCACGCCGAGAAATTATAATTCAATCCGGCGATACAACACCGCTGTGTGTAAAGCCAGACCCAGAAATCTGGTCTGCAATTCTCAAAGATTGGCCTTCAAGCCTTCAACCTGTCAATAATATATGGGAACCTAAAGGCACACCTACAAATACATGGGTGGGAAATTCATGGGTGGCCCTTCTTAAAGACTCAGCTCGGGCTCTAACTAACGAAAGTTGTCTTTTGTGTGCGCTTACTCCTGTTTCTAGTGATGAGGGAGTCCCTTTCTTGCCTATTCCCCTCAATAGAACTGATATAGTCTCAGATTGGGGTTTTAACCGGAATTTCTCTTTGCGATATAATGGTTCTGGGAGAATTATGGTGGCAAAAGTTACTGGATCTATTTGCATTTCCCAACACGGAAGTGGATTTAAAGTGGGATAGTCAAGGTGCAAGAAAACATGGATTTCTAAGGAAATCGCCCCCTGGGAAGGTGCATGGACATGCGCAAATGTCTCATATAACAATTTTGACAATTGTAGCTGCCTATTGAGTAAGGAGTGGATTTCAGTTTGGGGCATTAATTGTACCCACTATCGAAATGGTACCAAGGTGAATGGGAGTTCAACAAAAAGAAGCTCACTAACTCTAACTTTAATGAGCTCTCGTTCCACCATCACAAATGAAGCCTGTGGGCTATGGTGGATTTGCGGGTGATGGGCATATAGGCAGCTTCCCGCAAATTGGGCTGGGACTTGTTATTTGGGGGCTTTAATTCCGGGTGTTTGGATAACACAACCCAAAACTCATCGAGCCAAACGAAATACTGATGTTTCTTTTGAGGGCATTGCAGCAGGGGGAGGCCAAAAGTGGAAAAATGATGAGTGGCCAGCAGAGAGAATCATTCAGTACTATGGTCCAGCAACTTGGGAGCCAAACGTGGTTGGGAGAGAGCCCACATATTTGACAGATCGAATTATTAGACTCCAGGCTGTAGTAGAAATTGTTACCAATAAAACTGCCGCAGCCCTGCGTCTGATTGGCAACCAGCTCACTCAACTACGTACTACGGTACTGCAAAACCGCTTAGCTCTTGACTACTTACTTGCAAGTGAGGGAGGGGTGTGCAGGAAGTTGAATTAATCAAATTGTTGTGTTGAAATTGATGATAATGGTGAATTGATAAAGGCCTTAGCGGATGAAATGGAGGAGGTAGCACATGTCCCAGTCCAAACATGGAACGGGTGGAATTTTGATTGGTTTACATCCTGGCTCCCTAATTTTGGATGGTTAAAGGGCGCGTTCTTAATCTTTTGTCTGCTAATGTTGATACTTTGTTTGATTCCCTGTATTATACCCTGCATCATGGCTCTCGTGAGACGAACAGTACAGTCGGTCGTCAACCGAGAGATGTTTGTGCATTATCAGAAGTTAGCCATAGCTGAAAATTATTAAAATTAGAGTTAGAGAGCATCTTGAGGGGGGATAATTGTGGTAAAAATAAGCATAATCTATATTTTCCTGCTTTTATAAATGCTTCTGCATATTTTCATAATTGCTTTTGCTAAGGCATATATGCTAATGATAGATTTACAAGTATGCACAAAAACTTCTGCAGACAGAGCCAGGAACAGATGCAATAAATAACTCCTTACGAGAGATAAGAGAAGAGGGGCAGGGAAGATGCTGAGGTGGAGAGACCAGACCCTGACCGAAGGATGACCGCAAGGGGCTTAAAAACTGCCCCTGGGAGGGGATTTAAGATGTAAATGAGACATGTATGTAAACCATCATAGAACATGTAACTGCTAGACATACGATGCAAGACGTAATGCTAAGTCTGCCAATAATTGCACGATACGTTGAAATCTATTGTTTACCTTGGCTATAAAAAGACGTTTCAGACCCAATTTGTTGTCGACCCTGATCTGAGTGGCTCAACTCCTGGGTCGGTCTGTTTGCAAACAAATAAATCTGAAATTGGACCTAGCCTGTGTGTGACTCTCTCTTGGGGTGGATTGGACAAGCCTCCAGGGGCACGAAACTAGCCATTTGTCCAACACCATCACACCCCTTTGGGTGCGAGCATTGTTTGCGGTATATGATATGTACCTTCCAGGGGCCAATAGCGGGACCACCCAGTCTCTCCCCGTGATGCCCTGCGGGTGCGGTTTGTGATGGTGGGGAGTTGTAGTTCTCCCTGCACGATGTGAGCATGTGAGTTGATGAATCCTGTTCCTAATCAAGATAAAGCTCTCTACCACTCCACCAGTCTCTGCTGAATGGTGACTGGAGGATGGGGCCCCAAAGCCGCGGAGGTCTGAGTGAGTCCCCCGTCCCTGGGATCCGGTGGTATACGGCAAACACTGTACAGTGTCACAAGTGACCCGTCTCTCGGTCGAGTCACCGGCATCCTGATTAAGGGGGTTGCAGCGTTCATTCCAAGAAAAAAATGGAGCATTTCAAACTTCCACCAGCATCCTCCTTCACTGGAAATCTTGGGCAGATTGGAGGAGATGGGAACAGAGGCTTCGATTACACCTTGCAGTCACAAAGGCTGCGGAAGAGGCAGAGGATTATAAAATTGCAGTCATGCTTCACTGCACTGGGGATAAAGCCCTAGAAGTTGACACCAACATGCAAGGGGTGTCAAAACCCTTCCTGAGATGTTTGCAGAATTCAAAAAGTACTGCAAACCGAGGAAAAACCCTGTCTTTGAAAGGTAGCAGTTCTGGCAGCTTAGCTACAATGTGAGGCTGCAGGCATAGCTGATTTTGTAAGGGAGCTCAGAAGCAGAGCACAGCATTGGGAATTTGCACTTCCTGAGGATGTTATGCTGCAGGACAAAATTGCCTACAGCATAACTGCCTGCAACCTGAAAGAAAGGCTTCAGCTAAATCCCTCCCTCACCCTAGCGCAGCCTGTGGATAACTGCAGAGCAAAGGCTCTCACAAGTGCTCAGGCCGGAGTTATGTCTGCAGAAGCAAGCGTGCATACAGGGATCAAAAGCCAAGCTGCCAGAGCACTTTGCAAAAGCAAAGCAAGCCATCAGCGAAGCTTGCTCCAAAGGTGAGCAATGAAGTTAACAAAGGCAGAGCCTGCAGAAGGTGTGGAAGCACACACGTCTCGGTGCTGCCCAGCTTTTGGAGAAACATGTTACAAATGCTTGGGAGTGAACCACTTTGCAAAAAGGCAAAAATCTGGAAAAGGAGCCAGTACCCTATATATGGTCCCAATGGCTGCAAGGCGGCTTTCACAGACCTTTCCTAGCCAGAATGCCTGGAATAGCACAGTCATGATGGCTGGCTTGCCAGTTGCTTTGAAGTGAGATCCTGGAGCAGAAGCAAACATTATCCCAGCAGATGTAGCAAAGCCTTTGCAAGGGAAAGTGCGGAAGACTCCAACTCATGTTCCATTGGTTGCATTCGGCAGTGCACGCATCCAATCAAAAAGTGCAATCCTTGCACACTGAGAGATCTCTCAGTCCTGATCCTCAAGGGGAACTTACACAACACTTCCCAGAGACCAGGCTATGAACTCCATTTCATCAACCTGCTGGATACTGGAGATCAGGGACTAAACATAGACATTGGATTTTTGATACATTATAATCTGCCTGGCAACTGACTCCCCCGCCCAGCCCAGCTTTTCATTCCATCCAGGAAGAGCACGCACCAACTGCTGCAGCTTCCTTAGCCTGACGAAGGGTTTTTGAACCCGAAAGCTTGCTTAATAACTATTCTCCAACCATTTGGGTTGGTCTAAAAGAAGATATCAAATTCACCCAAGGAACCTTGTCTGCCTATATCCTTAGACCAATGCGGCTACAACCTAAACCCCCTAAAGCTGATTCTTTAACTCTTCTCACCTTCTTGCCCTAAAAGGCCATAAGGCATCTAAAGAAAAGCTACAACTTTGTCTCCCTCGTGTCCACTATTTGGGTCATGATATTTCTGCTATGCCTCTATAGTCAAGCCACTGCAAAACCTGACTCTTGTTAATACCTCTGAGCCTTTGCCCTGGACTTCAAAAGCTGAAGCTGCTTTTGCCTCTATTAAACAAGCTCTGTCACAAGCTCCTGCCCTAGGCCTTCCTGATTATACCAAACCATTTATTCTTTTTTATCATGAAAAAGATGGATTTGCACTTGCTGTGCACATGGAGACAAGCACTGTCCCATTTGCTTATTATAGCTCTGCTCTTGACCCAGTTGCAGCCGGACTTCCTCCATGTCTTCGTGCTGTAGCTGCAGCTGCTATTACTGTTGAACTGTCCTGTACCCTTGTATTAGGTTCTCCCCTTACTGTTGCTGTCCCACATGCTGTAGCAGCCCTTTTACTGAAAACTAAAACTCAACACCTTTCAAATGCTAGATTGACTAAGTATGACATTTTGCTTCTTTCTGCTGGAAATATTACTTTCACTAGATGCCCTGTTTTAAACCCTGCCTCCCTGTTGCCTACTCCTTTAGATGGTAAACCCTGTAGTGCGCAGGTTTGTTATTACCCTGAAATAGAATAGTTTTCTGAAAGCATACTTTTAGGTTTACAATAATTTGGATTATTAAGAAGTATTAGCTTTACAGCTGAATACAAGGCATGACCTGTGGCCTAGCAATGCAGCTAACCACAAGGCAGAATGATAGCTAGGCCTTTGCTTGTGTCAAGTAATCATTTTAACTGCACCAAGCATTTTCTGAGTTAAAAAGTGAATCTGTGTCTGTGTGCTAAAAAAAAATCAGCTACAGCAAGAAGTAAGATAAGACAGAGAAACCATTGTTTTAAGGTTACTGGTTGCGTCCTTGAGGAGTATCTTCTACTGTGTAAGGTTTTGCTAACATATTATAATGTTACAGTTACTTAACTTTTAGCTTGTACAAGTGCTAGTTCAGCTTAATAAAAATATGCTGTTACAAAGATTTGTAGAGCACCGCCCCAAGTATTGCTTTTTGTTAACCATATAGTCTTGCTTTGTTGTAAAAAGTATAAAAGATTGGCTCACCCTTGAGGGGGGGCCATTTTGCCTTTTGCTGGCTTTACGGTCTTTGCTCGAGCAAATAAACATCTGTCTTTCTTTACCCGCGTTGTCTGTCAATCAAATTACAGCTAAACAACGAACCTTAGGGAGGTTTCTCCCACCACAATTTGGCACCCCAGATGGGACCCGTCTAGCTTGACGCCTTTGGAGACCTCCATCCCCCGACACCCCAGCGCGCACCAGGTGAGTTCACCTATTGGGTTAGTGTCGGGAGGTGGAAGTTCCCCTCAGGACCAATAAGGCAGGATCCTCAAGTCGGGTAAAGGAACGGTACCAGCGAGTACCTCAGGTCAGGTATGTTTTTGGTTTCTATCTGGTTTCTGGTTTTCTGGTTTTATCTCTAGAGGTCTCTGGAAGCAGTCTTTGAGTGTATCTGTCCGCTGATCTAAACGCTGATAGAGCCAGCAGCCTCGCCGAAAGGCAAAAGACACAGATATAAGGTAAAAATGCTGTTATAACGGCCAATGACTAGGGTCTCGGACTCAAGACGCCCCTCCTCACGGAGAAAGCCAGTGGGGTACGAGAACACTGGTTGTTGTACGTGAACGAAACAGCTTCTAGGCAGGTAGAACTTAGGGAAATAAGACTGCTTGTGCTTGGATATAATCATGGGTTCCGGTTTAGGGAAAGTTATTCCTGATTCACCCCTTGATTTTATGATTAAGAATTGGAAACATTTGGAGGGACGGGTGGAACTGTCCAAGTCTCGTATGGCAGAACTCTGTTTAACTAATTGGACGTCTTATACGTCCCAGTTAGATTTGGGAAGACAATGGCCAGAAAATGGATCATTTGACCTAAATCGTCTGGCTGCCTTACGAAAAATCTTGGAGGACCTCTGCCGTGGCCAAATTAGTTATTGGTATTTATGGGACAACGTTGCTAGCAAGCAATTAAAACCTTTAGCTTCCCAGACCCCTGCACCTTTTCCAAATCTGTTAGCTCCCCTTCTATATCCAAAACCTGCTGCACCACCGTCATATTCAGAAGATGATTACAGACCCATGCCTAGGCCCCCTAACCTACCATTAATACCACCCCAAATGTTTGAACCCCAAAACATTGCCCCTGGGCCGGCCGAGGGACTGGGAAGTCTTCGGGAGGCATCACCTCGATTGTCTCTCTCGGAATCCCCAAGTCCCGGATCTGGAGAGGGATCCAGAGATCCCTCTCCAGATTCCAGTTCCACTCCAATTTCAAATCGCACTCATCAAAAATTGTCTAAGCCTGCACTTCAGTTACCTCTAAAAGAATACCCTGTGCCTGGCGAGGGTGGAGAAGTTATCAGTCACTGGACACACGCTCCGTTCTCCACCACAGACTTCTTAAACTGGCAAGAAAACACCCCCAGGCTCAGAGATGATCCCAAAGTAGTTCTAAGACGCTTCAAAACCATTTTCATAACTCATAACCCCTCCTGGTTAGATGCCATGCAGCTTCTCGAAAGCCTCTTAACTACGAACGAGAAAACTCAAGTACTACGCCATGCTGACCAATTTCTAGCCGATCAGCCCCATGAAAACCACCCCATGCCTAATGGCGTGCCCAGGCAAAATCCGAATTGGAATTACAATCAGGAAAGGGGGCAAAATTCAATACGAATGCTGAAAGACAGCATTTTAGAAGGATTAAAGAAAGCAGGAGATAAAACTACAAACTGGTCCAAAGTGACAGCTACTGTTCAGGGTCCCGAAGAACACCCTTCAGACTATTTTGAAAAACTCTGTAAAGCTATACGTCAGTATGGAAACATGGACCCCGAAACACCTGCCACTTTGCCTGTGTTAAAACTTGTGTTCATAAGTCAGGCTAGCGAAGATATTAGAAAAAAGCTTCAACATAACACTGAAGGTGTTGAGGGCAAATCCATGGCAGAAATCTTAGCCAATGCTACTAAAACTTTTAATGGAAGGGAAGAAAAAAAGAAGCAAGAAAAACAAAAGGAAGATCAGTCCAGCATTCGCATGTTGGCAGCAGTAATACAGCCCACAAATGCCTATAGAACCAATCTGCCCCGTGGCCCGAGGCCCTTTGTGCCTAGGCCACCGGGCCGTACCTACCAACCGTATGGGCCCAACGTATGTCATTACTGTAGACAGGAAGGACACTGGAAAAGAGAGTGCAAGTTAAAACCAAAAAGATCCCCAAGTGATAACCCTGAAAATCAAAAATTCAAGAACCCTCAGTTCACTACTGTTAGCCCAGATCTTGCTCAAAACCAATGTGATAACTGACGTGATGAGGGAGATTCTACATGCCACTTTCTGCAACTATCCTCTGTCCAACCTAAAGAAGTCACCCTAAACTGCAGTGCTCAAGATCCCCTAATACCCTTAAAGATAGGAGAACACATCTATGAGTGCCTGCTAGACACAGGGGCAACATTTTCCAGTATTTCCAAAGGACATCTTTCACCAAGTGAAAAACAAGTCACTGTTATGGGAATTGAGGGAAAACCCTTCCGTTGCTCATTTTCACAACCCACGAATGTAAAAATTGGCCCCCTCTCAGCAAAACACTCTTTTCTTCTAGCAACTGGCCCTGTTAACCTTCTTGGACGGGATCTTCTTTGCAAACTACAAGCCACCATACAGTGCTCACCTGACGGAATTATTCTAACGTTTCTGTCCTCCCTGGTCCCAATAATAGCCGCAGTGCTTGCAGTTACAGAAGACTCGAGCTTGCAGTCTCTTCCCCTTGTTCTAAAAGAAAGGGTACCCCCAGAGCTTTGGGGCCTCACCTCCAGCTCGGTGGGACTCCTAAAATCTGCAAATCCTGTCAAAATTCTAATTCGTACCAATCTTGAGCCACCTAAAGTACCCCAGTATCCTTTGAAAGCAGAAGCTATTGAGGAACTCAAGCCTTTAATTGAAGATTTTTCTAAACAAGGAATTTTAATTCCCTGTCAGTCCCCCTGTAACACACCTATACTCCCAGTAAAGAAACCCAAGCCTGGTCCAGACGGGAAACCTATGTATCGTCTGGTTCAAGATCTCAGACAAATTAATAAGTATGTCATTTCTCAACACCCGGTCGTTCCTAACCCCAATACTATTTTAACTGCAATACCCCCTGACACTGCTTTTTATACCGTAATAAACCTCTGTTCTGCTTTCTTCAGCATCCCCATCCACCCTGAATCCCAATATCTTTTTGCCTTCACCTGGGGTTCTTCTCAACTGACCTGGACAAGGTTACCCCAAGCATATGTAGAATCTCCCAGCACTTTTTCTCAAATTCTTCACAAAGATTTGCAAGATGTTACTTTTCCTAACTCCTCATCCCTTCTAATATACGTGGATGATTTACTCTTATGCTCTGCCTCATCAGAAGCATGTATTCAAGACACCATCATTTTACTCATTGCACTAGCCGCCAAAGGCCACAAGGTGTCACCAAGTAAGCTTCAGTTTTGTAAATCCACTGTTAAATACTTGGGCCACATTTTGGAGCCTGGCCAAAGACGCCTGAGTGATGACAGAATCCAAGCTATCCTAAATATTCCCAAGCCTATAACAAAGCGTCAAGTTCGGGGTCTGCTGGGAATGGTGGGGTTCTGTCGCTCCTGGATTCCAGCCTTCGGAGAGTAAACCAAGCCACTTGTACAGCTTACTACAAAAGAGGCAGAAGAGCCAGTCTTTTGGGAGCATGAAGCTGCCCGTAGTTTCAATAATATAAAATCTGCTTTAACTTCTGCCCCTGCCCTAGGGCTACCAGATTATCAAAAACCTTTTACGCTCTTTGTCCATGAGCAACTAGGAGTAGCCTCTGGGGTACTTACTCAACCCTTAGGCAACACCCAACGCCCGGTAGCTTACTTCTCTGCACAATTAGATCCAGTGGCAAAGGGGGGAGTAGGCTGCCTTTGCACAGTGGCAGCAGCTGCAACCATAGTCGAGAAAGCCCAGGAATTAGTCCTCGGATATCCCCTTATCCTAAAGGCTCAACATGCAGTTGCCCTACTTTTACTCCAGAAAAATACTCAACATTTTTCTCATCAGAGAATGAACAAGTATAAAACCACACTTTTAATGGCTACAAACCTGGTCATAGAGAGATGCAATACCCTAAATCTGGCTACTCTATTACCTCTACCCAGCGATGGGGAACCAGACTCCCACGATTGCCTTCAAGTTGCAGCATTTTCAAACAAACCCAGGGTAGATCTTAGTAACTTACCCTTAGACAACCCTGACTTGATTTTTTTTGTAGATGGCTCTTCAAAATTAGTAAATGGAGTTAGAAAAACGGGTTATGCAGTAGTAACTCCATTTGAAGTACTTGAAGCTGAACCACTGCCTGGGCAGTTGAGCTCGCAGGCAGCTGAACTTACTGCCCTTACACGAGCTTGTCAATTAGCATCGGGCCACTCTGTAAATATTTGGACTGATTCTAAGTATGCCTTTGGAATCTGTCATGCCACTGGACAATTGTAGAAACAGAGAGGATTTATAACAGCTTCTGGAACTAAAATATCAAATGCTAAACAAGTCAATGATCTCCTACAAGCTATAATGTTGCCAAAAGCCATAGCTGTAATGCATTGCCCAGCTCATACCAAAAAGGGAGATCAAGTCTCAAAAGGCAATGCCCTGGCCGATGCTGCAGCTCAAACAGCAGCCTTACAACCACTATCTGCCCTAGCCTTCCAAGCTCAAATTCCCCAGTCAAAGGCATACTTGGGAATATTGCTAGAGCCAAAAATGTACAAGTCTGCACCACCTTTAGAACAACAGAGATGGAAAGCGGCAGGAGCCACCTGTGAAAAAAATGGAATATGGTGATTCCCAGATAAAAGGATAGTGCTATCTAAAGAAGCTCTTAGACCCTATCTGCATCAACTCCATCAAAGCAAGCATTTAGGTTGTAAAAAACTTGCCACTATCACTAACAGGCTGTTCTACGCACCCGGAGTCTACCAGGAAGCAAAAAGGCTTTTAGAACACTGCAGTATATGCAAAAAGTTTAATATCAAAGGAAAAAAAATCAGAACCCCCTGGGGCCCGCCCCTGGGCTTATACTCCCTTTGAAAAACTACAAATAGATTTTGCTGATATGCCTAAAGACAATGGGTACAAAAACCTCCTAGTAATTGTTGACCAACTCACGGGGTGGGTAGAAGCTTTCCCCACCGGAAGAGCTACAGCACAACAAGTAGTAAAAATACTCCTTAATGAAATTATATCCAGGTTTGGTCCTCCACGTATCATTGAAAGAGATCAAGGATCGCATTTTACTGCTGACATAAATAAAACACTGGCCAGCTGCCTAGGAATAGAATGGAAATTCCATACCCCTTGGCACCCAGAAAGCTCAGAACAAGTAGAGAGAATGAATCAAACCCTGAAACAAAAAATTGGAAAGCTATGTGCTGAGAGCGGGTTAAAATGAACTAAGATTCTCCCACTGGCCCTTATGTCCATCAAAACTACCCCCAGGAGAAAACTAAAGCTCAGCCCTTACGAGCTGCTATTTGGACACCCTGTTCCGCAACATTTCCCCTTATTACCGGCTCACACTTCTTCTCTTTTAGGCGATGAAGGACTCACCTCTTATATTTTATCTCTACAGTCTCAGTTAAAATCTCTCCATAGGTATGCTGCTTTAAGCCAAACCCTCCCTGCCGATGTCCCAGCACATCGCATCCAGCCTGGAGACTGGGTGTATGTAAAAACTTAAAAACGGTCTCCCCTTGAACCTAAGTGGCAAGGACCGTATCAAGTCCTCCTCACCTCCCACACCGCCGTAAAAGTAGCAAAGAAGGACAACTGGATTCATTATACTCGTACAAAAAAGACAGAAGTTTCACCAGAGCTCAGGATCGGCTCCAACGCAAGCTTCCCTGACCTGGAAAAGGGAAAGCCAGAAAAAAACAACTGCGAACTTCGTGGGAGCACCGCACGCCCACCTGACCGCAACAAGGGTGAGCCAGAAGCAAACAAAAAAATAAAAACAAACACCTCCTGGACCTGCAGCCCGTAAGATAATATAAAACTCAAACTAACCAAGGTCCACTAATGAACTGTCACCCTTTTGGGGTCCTGCCCAGCCCAGAAAGCACCAAACTCCAAGTACTGCATCCTCTAAACACTTTTGGATCAGCTGAAACCGAGCACTTTGAAACTGTAACATGTCCCAGAAGATCAGTTATTGGAGCTGCAGGGTTGTGCATACTGTTTGTGCTGATTTTGGTTATAATATGGTTTTTATAACTATGTTATTTCTAATCTTTCTCTTTGCTGGAGAAATAAGTCTCTCACAGGGGTCGGCTATAGCTGACAGTTGCTGCAGATGTGCTAATCCTGGTGCCCGAGGTTTTCCTGTCTGGATAAGCGATTCAATCGAACTCTCTGATATAAACGGGAAGGTCAACATTGCCCGTTGGTATCCTCCCTCACATTGCTGTAGTTCAGCAGAAGTTCGGGTATTTACTTATGGAACAGAATATTGTGTAAAGCCTAGCCACCCAGTTTTCAAACAATTTGCAGAGTCTCCTCAGGCTAAAACTACTCTTAAACCTAATGTTGCCCACATCTCTGATAATAATATGTACCTCCAATACGTTGAGAGAGCCGCTAAAGCAGAAAACCAAAGTGATTGTTGGGTGTGCAGTCATTTTCCTCTCCACACTCAAGGAGGCATTCCTATGACTCCCATCCCCTTGGGCCCCATCGAGTCACTTTTAAACCCCTCTAATAACCAAGCTTGGGACCAAAGTCAGCAGGAGTTCCTTTTAGTAAAGCCTGTTGTTGGAGATTGGTGTTTCTATGTAAACTGCTCAGTATCAAACTGCATTAATTTAGGCACAAGCACCACTATTTTACTAGTTCTAGTGGAGGAGACTGGCGTAATAATAACACAGCAACTCCTACCTATTGCAGCTCTTACAATGATTTCTACAGCAACAAAAATTTAACCAAGGGCACTAATCCTATCTGCACCCCCATCTCCTCTTTAAATAATACCTTGTGGTATTGTTTGTACACTGATACCTCCCGGGGACAATGCTTCTTCAATGGAACTGCAAATCCTTCCTTTAAATCAAAGGGTGAACGCGGGGTGCTAGGATTAGGAAACGGGGGCCGAATACCTCCTAAGTATTCAAACCTCACTGCTTTAAAAGGACAATACTGGGTCTGTGGCTCCCACGCCTACCATAAAATCCCTGCCAAAGGAAAAGGTATCTGCTATCCGGCAATGTTAAAACCCTCTACGTCCTTCGCCACGCACCTTCCACAGGGCAGGTGGCAAAACAAGAGGGATTTGCAAGAAAGCCGTAATATAGTAGATAAATATCAAAAAACTCCGCTTACCAAAGAAGTGTTAGTCGGGTGTTCTTTAGCAGGTATACTCCCAGGAGTAGGCACTGCTTGTCTTGGAAGATTTACACTACGCCTACAAGCTGTGATAGAAATCATGGCTCATGAATTCAGTGAAGGTCACAAGGAACTCTCGAAGGCCATTGCTGCCTTGGCTAACACCCAAAAAGAACTCAAACAAATGGTAATTCAAAACCGCATAGCCCTTGATTTTCTCCTCGCTGCTCAAGGGGGAGCTTGCGCAGTTATCGAACCAGAATGTTGCGTTTGGGTTAACAGTTCTTTTACAATAGTACAAACCCACCTCAATGATGCAGCTGTCCATATCCAAAAAGCCAAAAATATAGCAAAAATCCCCAAAGATACATCTCTTAGTTGGCTGGCTCACAAATTGGTTGCCTTCCCTTACAGGATGGCTTAAACCTTTTGTTTTAAGCTTAATTGGAATTGTTATAACTATAATCTGCCTGTTGTGCTGTTTTCAGTGTCTATGCTCTCTAGGACAACAGTTTATGCAAAGGCAAGTAAAAATGTTTGGTCAGTTTGTACAAATATCCAGCATCAATCATCAAAACCTAACCCCACAAAAAGTTGAATACCTAAAAGTATGTTCCAAAATTTCCTCTGGAAAATTGGAACAAAGTGGGAAGTTGTAGTGCGCAGGTTTGTTATTACCCTGAAATAGAATAGTTTTCTGAAAGCATACTGTTAGGTTTACAATAATTTGGATTATTAAGAAGTATTAGCTTTACAGCTGAATACAAGGCATGACCTGTGGCCTAGCAATGCAGCTGACCACAAGGCAGAATGATAGCTAGGCCTTTGCTTGTGTCAAGTAATCATTTTAACTGCACCAAGCATTTTCTGAGTTAAAAAGTGAATCTGTGTCAGTGTGCTAAAAAAAATCAGCTACAGCAAGAAGTAAGATAAGACAGAGAAACCATTGTTTTAAGCTTACTGGTTGCGTCCTTGAGGAGTATCTTCTACTGTGTAAGGTTTTGCTAACATATTATAATGTTACTGTTACTTAACTTTTAGCTTTTAAAAGTGCTAGTTCAGCTTAATAAAAATATGCTGTTACAAAGATTTGTAGAGCACCGCCCCAAGTATTGCTTTTTGTTAACCATATAGTCTCGCTTTGTTGTAAAAAGTATAAAAAATTGCCTCACCCTTGAGGGGGGGCCATTTTGCCTTTAGCTGGCTTTATGGTCTTTGCTCGAGCAAATAAACAGCTGTCTTTCTTTACCCGCGTTGTCTGTCAATCAAATTACAGCTAAACAATCCTTAGGGAGGTTTCTCCCACCACAACCCCACGATTGTATTGTTGTTACTGCCCACCTAACAATGCCCCGCACTGATCTAAAGGACACCCCCTTGCAAAACCCAAATCTAGTATTTTATGTTGATGGGTCACATCAAAGAAACTCAAAAGGTTCTCTTGTTGCAGGATATGCAGTATGTTCCCAATGTGATGTTATAGAAAGCCATCACTTGCCCAATGTGTATTCAGCTCAAGTTGCTGAGCTTGTGGCCCTTACCAGGGCTTGCACCCTGGCCTCTGGTACCTCTATTAATATTGACACCGATTCTCGCTATGCCTTTGGTATTGTACACGATTATGGTCAACTTTGGAAGCAACGAGGCTTCCTCATGTCAAGAAGTGCCAAAATTAGTAATGGGCCATATGTAAATGCCTTGTTAAATGCTTTACAGTTACCTTCTGCTGTTGCTATTATTAAATGCCAAGCTCACCACAAACCTTATGATAATGTTACATGTAAAAATGCTCTGGCAGACTGCACTGCCAAAGCTGTGGCTATTTCCACTCCTCAGGCTACACCTGTGTTTCTGTCTATCTCAATTAACCAGTCTCCATTGGCAAGTCTTCATGACGTTGCCCTCCTCCAAGATCAGGCTCCAGAACCAGAAAAATATACGTGGAGACTGACTGGGTGTTTGTTACACCCTGACCATTTGTGGTGCTCCCTGGACAGCTGCCTGGTTGCCCCAACAGTCCTTCTTCCCTCTCTTGCTTGCATACACCACGGCATGGCACACGTGAGCAAAGGGGGGATGATAGAAGCTGTTAAGCTTGATTGGTTTGCTCCAACTTGTTCATCTGTGGCTCAGCAATATTGTTATACCTGCCCTATTTGTCAAGCCCATAATGTGGGAAAACCTGTAAAAACAAAAAAAGGCAGCACATCCCCCACCTTGGGGGCCGTTTGTAAATTTACAAATAGATTTTATTCAAATGCATCAATGTTGTTCTTATGAATATGGTCCTGTTATTGTACGTAAGTTCTCTGGATGGGTAGAAAACTACCTATGCGCAAAAGCTGATACCATCAGTGTGAGCAAAAGGTTGCTCAGAGACTTTATTCCAAGGTTTGGTATTCCTTTATCTATAAACTCTGATACAGGAACTCATTTTACTGGGCAGTGTCTCTAGTGGGTTATGGAATAGAGAAAATCCCACACAATTTACTGATTCGTTTTGATGCACTGGCTGGCGGAGTAGTTAGTTGATTGCACATTTTCACAATGATTACACACTTAATTCATACAACACAGTTTTATTTTAGAATTCTTTGCTACGCATGTAACACTGCTTAAGAAATACCACAGACATTAAGAACACAATAATTACATATATCAGAAACAATGCTCCAAATGTATTTCCTTCCCAAACAATGCTGTAAGAATAGTGTGGAATAAGAAAAAATATATGCCTTAAACTTTGATTATTTTAGTTATAAGATGACATAACCGCTTTGTGGAGAATTGCTGGCTCTGTATAGTAGAACAGATAAGAGAAAGTGTTTGTTCTTTGTAACTCCTCTGCAACTGCTTCGCTCACCGCGGCCTTAAAGATAGCAAAAAAGTATGTACAAATCTAATTTCTAGGTGCAAGAAGGAGGTTTGTGAACTAACCTCGCCTCCCCCATAAGTTCCCATCCTGATTAGAGCAAAGAAATAATGAAGTAATATTATAGCCGCTTTTCATGCTAATTTCACTATATGATCATGTGAGTTGTAAGCAACTGTTAAAAAGTATATAAGCCTCCTGATTTTGCTCTTGGGGGGGGACCCCTTCCAAGTGCTTGGGAAATCCATGTCACTTTGGAACTCCCCCTACAGCTGTAGTTTCTTTTGAATAAAAGCTTCTGCTGACCTGACCCAAAAGTATGCTGCGTGTTTCCACGACAATAGTATTACAAAAACAACTACAATTACAACTAAAAGTTAAATTTGAATCAATACTATTATTTTCATAATATACTTACAATCCTAGAATTCCGAGAAGCCAAATATCTAAATATGCTTTCATTCCTCAGTAGTACAATTTAATGGGTTGGCCTCAGTAGTACGGTTCAATGGGCTCACCTCAGCAGTACAGTTCAATGGGCTGGCCTGAATACTGATAGGACTAAGTCCTCTTCTTTCAGTCCCTTTCAGGCACTCTGCAGCTTCAGCGTGAACTAAGAGATTTGTGTTCAGGGAGAGGGTGGTTCAGGTGATCAGTCTGATCTGGACTACACTTGCGATTCTTCCTTTGTTGTTCTGCAAGTATAGTCACCTCTAATTTGGGAGAGTAAGTTACAGTTTTTATTGAGTGAGTTGTCATCCTGGGCCAATCCTACCCAAACCTGTCATCACTCCCAAATTTGGGCTCGGATCTTACTTTACAGATTCTTTGCTTGGTAATTAGTTTCTTTTGTTGATCAATTTAATTACTTTGGGGAACTTCCATACCACTTTAAGTGACCTTTTCTTACCAATCTTGTCAAAAGGCCCTAGGGTTTGATCTCTCGGAACTCGGGATATTTGCTTAAGGGTCATTGTTAGGTTCTCTTTGTTAAAAGCCTCTTAAAGATAAAATTCAAGAATTAAGACTGAGCAAAGTCAGGAACTTCTGCACATAGACCAAAACAATGATCTAGATAAGGAGATAAATCTTGTCTTCTTCCTGAAACTGGCTAATGGGCAACTATTACAAACATTCAAACTATTTCATTCAATATGACAGGTAGATAATGAAAGAAGTCTGCAAAGTCCTGCAAATCCAGCAGAACTTTCGTTGCCCTTACCATCCACAGGCCTCGATCAAGTGGAACGCCAAAATGGCTTTTAAAAAAATAAATTGGCCAAAATTTGTGCTGAGACTCACTTGAAATGGCCAGATGCACTTCCCATAGCCCTTATAAGTATGAGATCTACTGTCAATTGAAACACCATACTTAGCCCACATGAAATCCTGATGGGAAGACCCATGAGGCTCCCTGCCTCACCACCTGTTGCCTCCCACTTTTGCAATATACATTTACTTGATGATATTATTCTAGACTACTGTATGGCACTAATGAAGTGTGTTAAGGCTTTTCATTCACAGGTACAAGCAACTCTCCCCTAGGAACCAGATGAGCCGTGCCATTCCATCCTGCTTCCAGACTGGGTTCATGTAAAAGTCCATCATCGGAAGTCATCGGTGGAACCCCGCTGGAAAGGCCCATTCCAGGGACTCCTGACAGCCAACAATGCAATAAAGTGTCAAGGACTCCAACCGTGGATCCATGCTTCACACACTAAGAAAACATCAGCCCTGTTAGACTTAGAGTCTCCTCCATATCAACCTTGTAATCAGCCTCCACAGACCGGTAGTGAGCCTAGCGCCTGCCAACAGGAGAGCTCAAGACCAGTAGTGAGCCAAGTGCCTACTGGCGAAGAAGATTTGCCACTACAAAGCGAAGGGGATGTACCACTACAGAATGAAGAAAATGTACCCCAACGACACTAATATGCCCTTCGGGAAAGGAAAAAGGCCTCTTCATAGTTCCTGGTTCCCGAGGTGGGGTTGGTTAGTCGTGACTTGGGTACTTCTCAGGCTTTCCTTTTGGATCCTCTTATATGAACTTAAAGACTCAGCAGCTAAAAGAAACTTTGTAAATCAGACTAGACTTCAAAACGGGTCAAAAAGATCACTCCCACACTGGCATGCTCACCAAAATGCTTTTCTTCAACTGTCTTATCAATATGCAAAGGATTTAAATGTTTCTAAATGTTGGGTATGTCCCCACTTGCCTCCTAGTACGACGACAGGGGTGCCCATGATTGCTTTCTCCCTTAATTGGATGACTTTTGTGTTATGTATGTTAAAATAGTGAAAAGGTAAAAAGAAAGAAAAATTAGAAGTTAAAAGGCTCATGGCTATAAATATCTAATATGTTGGGCCAAAAAGGCCCAAAAGGGGGGAAAGTGGAAATAAGTTTAACCAGGCCTCTTACTTGACTAAGAAGAGAGAGAAAGAGAAGAAAAGTGCTGACGCTGATGCTATGTGTTTTAAAATGTTCTAAGATAAGGAGAAACCTTCATGCCTTGTTTTGTCTGTGTGCAGATGTTAACCTCCTCCTTTCCGCCGAGCCAGAAGCTGAGAACTGATCCCAAAACATAGTGTTTTTTTCTAAATAAGTAAACTGCTTACGTGTGACAAACGAATGATCAACATCTTTGTTTCTCCCCAGGTTGCTTTGTCTGAACCCTGCATCTTTTCTCACTGTCTAAAGTATAAATACGCTTGTAAATTCGTAGAGGTCAGAGTTCCTTTAAGAACTCTCCCTGTGATCACTAGTACAGTTTTAAATAAACCTAGATGGCTCTGCCAATTCTAATACAACCACAACGTGAAGTTTGATTTCTTCCACACCAGTTAAAGTAGCGCCTGATGGATATCCAAGTAGGTAAGAGGGAGCTGCCCGAGTAAAGGACAGGGATGTGGTACATGGGAGGTCCCTTGAAGGGGCCAGCAGTGGGATGACCCAGTCTCTCCTCGTGATGCCCTGCAGGTGCGGTTTGTGCTGGTGGGTAGGTGTAGTTCTCCCTGCAAGCTGTGAGCTTGTGAGTTGCTGCATCCTGTTCCTAATAAAGATCAAGCTGTTTGCCACCCCCCCGGTCTCAGCCGAATGGTGACTTGTGGACAGACCCCAAAGGCATGGAGGTCTGGGTGAGTGCCTCATCCCTGGGACCCATGCCATAGAGCAAGCACTATCGTTGGGCCCATCCCTGGCACTTGGGCTCACGTGAGGAGCCCACAAGTGTCCTGTTGGCGATTCGGCTGTGCCACAACTACGAGCATGCCCGTCCCTGCTCCCCCTTCCCCATGTGGAGTAACAGACCCAGGGAGTGTCCCCCTGAGCTGCACGAGTTTGCCCTCTCCCCTTGCTGGTGGCGGGGGTGAGTGTGGGGCAAGAGGACCATCAGGAAAGTCCACTCCTAGTGACCGCACCGTGCTGGGGAGCTGAGCTGTATCTGAGCAGGGGCAAGAGGAATGGGAGCTATTTCTCTCCGACAGAAGCAGGGGTGGAGGGTTCGGAGGCCATTGTAACTCTGGATTTTCAGATGGGGCTGAGGCCGAGCTGGGCTCTGTGTTCCCAGCCCCACCCCACCGGGCAGTGATCAGAGGGGGCTACTGTTTAACCGGGACCCCCTGCACCAGGGCTGTCGTGCTGTGACCCTCCAGCCAGGGCGGTCACTGCTTGGGCCACACGGACAAGGACGGACAATGCGCCCAAAGAGTTCAGGGGCTCAGGTCATCTGGGGCGGGAGCACCCCCAGGCCAGGCCAGGCCAAAGGCGCCCACAGCCCCCGCACTCAGCACCTTGCCCGGGTGGGAGGGAGACCCCTGGTTGCCATGGCAAAAGAGCTGTTGTGTCCAGTGACATCACAATGGCCAGCCTCACTCTCAGGTACCGGCTCCTCCCAGTGCTCTCCTGCCCTTCACCTGCGCCAATTGCCTTTCCTTGTCCTCGTGCCTCATCTCTGTTGGTTAGTTAGTTCCTTACTTTAGCAGTTTGTTGGGTAGTTTGTTAGTTCTTTAGGTAGTTTCTTAGTTCGTTAGCCAGTTAGATTGTTAGTTTGTTAGCTAATTAGTTTCTTAGTTCATTAGGTAGGTAGTTTGTTAGTTGCTAGGTTGTTTGTTAGTTTGTTAGATAGTTCAATAGGTAGTTATTTCATTAGTTTGTTAGTTAGTTGTTTGTTTGTTTCTTAATTAGATTAGTAGTTCCTTAGGCATTAGTTAGGTAGTTAGGTTTAGTCCATCCTCCTATCTGGGCGTCAGAGGCCAGCACCAGTTGCAGACATGAGTGACCTTTCTCACTCAGCCATGGGGGCGGACCTGGGGACACAGCACGGGTCTGTCCCGGGGACTTTTGGGAGATGTGAGAAGCTGTGAGCGGGCCTGAGGTTGGCCAAGGGCCCAGCACTCGGCACCATGCCTCGTCCCTGCTCTCGGCAGTCCGGCACCTCTTTCCCTCCTTCAGCTCAGGGCTGTGTTTCTTTGCAGATGCTCCGGCAGGAGAAGCTGCCCCCTGTGCGCCTGCGCTCCAGCAACCTGGGTGAGACCTGGGCACGTGCCCCGCCATGGGAACAAGAAGGGCTGGTCAGCACGAGAGTCTACAGGGTTGTGTGGCTTCCCCTCCCGGCAGGGTTTGGCTAGCAGGCTAAGCCCATGCTGTCCAAGGTGCAATCTGCACAGCCCCTGCCCTGTGCCACCCCCTGCCCAGCTGTCACCCCCTGCTCTTCACCAGCAAGTTCCCTGGAGAAGGGGAACAGGACTGGCCCCCATGGGCTCCTCACGCTGGGCCAGGTCCTGGCCCTGCAGCCCCTGCCCATGCCCCAGCCCTGGGAGCCTTCCTCCTTTCAATGGCCCTGCTGCCGTGCTCCCTTGCAAGGTGGCACTCATACGGGCTCTGGGATCCCCATCCTAAAAGTGGTGCTCAGTGCCACCCAGCCTGATGCTCAGCTCTCATGTCCTCTCAGCACCAGATGCCAGCCTGGGCGCAGACGGGTGGGCCAAAACAAAACTGTCCCCCATTAAGGGGTCCCCATCTGTCCCCTCCGTTGCACAAGTACACGAGAGGAGGGACCCTGCACCCGGTGAGTTTGGGACTGGCGTGAGCAGTGGAGGGACTTCTGTGGTTGCATGGGGAGGGGACAAGGTTCTACTCCCCGGACGGACTCCCACCCGACCCCCGTGAAGGAAGGCCCTGCCCATGTGGCATGCAGGACTCCTGGCAGGTGCCCCCACGCATTGTGCCCTGGAGGGGCTGGTCGCCCTGCAGCAGTGTGGGCCCAGCTGACGGGCGGCCCCTTGTCTCCCCACAGGGCCCATCCCTGCTTCTGCGCGAGTCTCTCTTTGGGGAAGGGCTATTTTGTGGGATGGCGCCGTCAGTCTCCCTGAGCCCACAAATGTGCTTTGTCCCCACAGTGCTTGGCAAAGGGAAGAGCAGCTCCTGGTGAGTTGCGGGGTGGGGCAAGTCCAGCAGCAGTGTGGGGCAGGGGAGGGAGCAGGCTGAGGCCGAGCTTGGCAGTGGAGGTGCCTCTGTTGGGTGCCCGATATGCTCGGTGGAGCCGTGGGCATGGTCTGATGGGCTGGGGTGATTGCGGTGCAGACTCAAGTGGAGGAGCTGGAACAGGAGAATCGCGCCCTGGTGCTGGCCCTCCAGGCACATAGGGAGCAGGGCCAGGCTCTGGAGGACAGCCCCACAGAGGTGAGTTGCTCTGCATGCCCCTGCCCAGGGAGATGGGGAGTGTGTGTGTGCCTGTGTGTGCCCAGGGCAAGGCTGTGTCCTGCTGTGCCAGGCCCTGCACTCGAGGGGCTGGGTGCTGCGCCGGCTCTATGGGGGGAGGGCATGTGTGTGTGCAGTGCTGGGCACGTGAGCCTTGTGGGTGTCACACTGTGGGACCGGTGGGGTGACAGGTCTGGGTCTGTGCTGCATGGACCTCCCCTACTTCGTGGCTGGCTATCCCCTCCCTCATACTCCGCCAGGTTGCCGGCACTGAGCCAGGGGCTTGCATTTTGTTGTCACTGCCACCATTTTTTCATTTGCAACAGCCTCCCGTGGAGGGGGTCGCGGAGGAGTGCCTGCCCATTACTGTGGAGGCCAGCACCCAGGCAGAGGGCCCCTGCCACGAGCACGCCGGTACCCAGACCAGGGCCATCTGCCTGGCCAATGCGGGCTGCCAGGGGGAACCCCTGGCCAGGACAGCGGCGAGCACACAAACAGAGGCTCACTGCTGTCCAAAAGGACTGGGGCACAGGGAGAGTTTTGATGCTTTTTATACTGCTAGTGTGTGGGGGTGCTGGGGGTGTCACATGCAGTGTTCCCGCTGCAGGGCAGGCTGGCGGGCTGGGAACAGGGGTCTTTGCAGGTCAGGGAGTTCTTCCGTCAAAGGGCCTGTTGGGTTTGAATTCAGTCCATGATCCATCTCTGACCAGTTGCTTCTTGTGCAATCAGGCGGAAACACCCCTCCCAGGGGGTTGAGGCCGGGACGCAGACAAGTGCTCCCCACACTGTGGAAGCCAGCACCCAGGCAGAGGGCCCCCAAAATCAGGACACCTCCACACAGACAAGGGCCCTCTGCCTGGTAGATGTGGCCTGTGACCCCCTGCCCCTGTGAACCAAAGCATTGCAGGGTCCAAAGACGACAAGACGGGGAAAAGTATGATGATGTTCCTAGTTTTTTGGGGTTTTTTCTAAAGAAATGTTTCATGCTCCAAGCCAAATCAGCCAGCTCCATGAGTCAGTCCAGAACCATAAGTGGCCCTACAGCCGGCAAACATGATGCTTTCGCTAGCGTTAGGTTGTGAGCGTGGGATCAGTGAGGGGAGCTGAAGGAGGGCTGGAGCCAGGAGGCCGTTCCTGGTCCTGGGAAAGTTCTCGCAAGTTGGGAGAAGGACAGGGTGGGGGCAGGAGCCCAGGAAGGGAAGAGGTGAGTGAAGGGGTATGACTACTGTGTCTTCAGTAAGTGCCTTGCCCACAACTCCCTCCAGCACCCTGAGTGTCTAGGTGGGACAGGGCTGGGACAGGGGCGCTGCAGACCTGGGCTCTCTGTGCTGGGAGTCGTCCCTGTTGTGTATGTCCAGACGGCAGCCAGGAACCAGAGCTAGGCGCAGGCAGCACAGCGGGAGGAAGGGAGGTGGGTCTGGCAGGACACCCAGGGCCGGTCCCTGGTACAAAGGCAGTAATGGAGAGAGGGGAGGCCTAGGCATGGGGTGGTGGGAGTGGCCGGTGCCTGGGGGCTTGGGGTGAATGGGAGGTGACCAGTGTCTCTGCGTCCCACCTGCAGGGCTGACACTGTGGCAAAGGGGAGGAGGAGAAGGTCGGGGGCAGCAAGGAGGTGAGTTTCCCCCCTGCACCCCAACCAGCCCCAGGCCTGAGGGGCTGCCCCTCCACCAGCCCACATGATGATCGGGTGCCCTCCGCCTCCAGGCCACTCAGTATGACCCGTCCCACCTCTCTGCCAGGGCCCTAGTGCCCTGCATGGACCAGCCGTCTCCTGGGTTGGCCTCTCATTGCCCAACTCTGGGCCTCAGGACCCTGTTGCCAGGGGTTCATCCCAGGAATCAGAGCTTCTGGCCCAGGCCAGGCCCGCTGGGACAGAAAGCCCCACTGAGCCACGTGTGAGAGCCACGTCCTGCTCCCTGCTGGGGAGACGCTCCTTTACCCCGTGGTTGATCCCAGGGGTGAGCTGAAGGACTCCACATTGAGCGTGCCCTGACTGCCCTTCTCCCGCAGGTTCCAGCTCGCCTGGCTGCTCCCATGCTGCTTCACCCTGAGGAGGTGAAGCCCTGCACTCCTCCCCTCCCCTTCCACCTCTGTCGTCCCCTCCCTTCATCCTCCCATTCCCGATCTGCCGGGATGGGTCCACGGGATGACAGCATTAGTGCCTCTGCCTGTCTGAGCATGTAAGTGGCTTCTCACTCCTTGTAGTTTTCTGAAGCCTCTTCTCTTGTGTCCTTGCCTTGGGCCCGTGCATCCAACAGAGCAGCTTGGTAGTTCTTATGTTGAGATTGCCCCCTCACTCTCATGTAACCTTGTCACAGGCCCCCGCCCGACTCACCTCCACACTGCCACTCAGTGGTCAGGTGACATTCAAGCATCCAGTGTCACGATGAACAGTGGAGCCTCGCCCACTGGCCAAGGGCTTGGCTGCAACGGGTGAAAAGTGGGCTTGCAGATGGAGGCACCCCCGGGAGCTTCTACTGGGACACTGTCAATTTGTTAGATGCTCTCCTCCCAGCCAGGAGGGATCTGGTGGTTTTCCCCAAGGCCAGCATGCCCAGGGAAGCAGTTCACACCCATCTGGCTTCTGCAGCATCGTTGCCTTACTTGGCTGGCCAGTATGAGCCATTTAACTTCCATTACCTGTTGAGCTGTGAAGTTGAACATAAAAGGCAGAAGCAGAATGCTTGGGGTCTCAAGTCTCACCAGACACCTAAGAGAGAAGAAAAGACAAGATCGTCATGCCGATGTGTCACCAGGGGTAATGACAAGACCCAGGTCAGTCTGAACCTTACTGCCGGCTAAACTTTTCTGTCTGGTAAAGGATCCAATTTTGTGTCCGGTAACGTACGTTTTATTCAGGGAGAAAGAGTTTGAAGCACCTTCATCCAACAGCACATCGGGATTGTGGTTAATTAACTCAGGCGGTGTGGGGGAGGAGGTCTGGCTGACTGAATGAATGTGCGTGTGTCTGTATTTAGAAATATGAACCACTGACCGGGTCTGAGACTATGGTTGGGTTCAGCTGCCCCAATTCTGCCTGACAGGGCAGTTTTGAAAGCAAGGCGGCCCAACTGGAACCTCGTGACCCAGTGGACAGGGCTTCCGAGTAATTTGTTTTTTTTCTCTCTGGCTACTGAATGAATGTGTGTGTGTGTATTTAGAAAAATGAGCCACTGACCAGGTCTGGAACTAAGGCTGGGTCTAGCCGCCCCGATTCTGCCTAAAAAGGTAGCGTCGAAAGCAAGGGGCCCAGCTGGAACCTCGTGACCCAGTGGACAGGGCGTCTGAGTGATTTTGTCTTTTCCAAACCCCTTGTCCCAGTAGCTTCTGCCAAGAGCAGGAGTGAAAGGATCCCTCTTGTGTTTCCCTCCCCATTTCAGAAGCCTTTTGTCTGGGCGGTGAAAAACTGCGGGGCAAGGCACTGAGCGGCCCAGACATCCTAAATAAGCCTCTCCTATGTCTCCCTGTGCGAATGAAAATGGGAACAAGTCAGTCTAAACAAGTTCCCGTCCCCCCTAAGGGGACTCCGGCGTACTTCATGTGCATACACTATTCTCCCGAGGCTTCCAAGTACCTGGATAAGTGGAACTGGTATACTAGGGATGATCCCGTGAAGCATTTTCCACAGGAAGGAACACTTGATCGGGATAAAATAGTGCACTTAAGAGGGGCTTTAGATTCCTGTGGATCCAAAACACCACAATACCAGTGGGACACGTACTTTTATTGGTATGATGAAATGTCCAAAAGGTGGACAGAATCTCAAAATAGAAGTCTAAAAGACTCTTAGGAAAAATTAAACCGCAGTTAAAAGCTGTTCGGGAGAAATTGGCTGCTCCCCCAAATTACACGCCGGCCACCGCTCCGATGTATCCAGCATTGCCCGGGCCACCCCCACCACCAGAGCCAGCAGAGGATATCCTGGACCTTTGTTCGAACCCTGCTCTCCTGAGACTCCCACGTCAGCAACAACCGGTTCAACATCAGGCTGCAGCCCAGGTCCAAGAAGCCTTACCTCAACCACCGGATGTTCCCTGTCACAACCTCAAAGCAGGAGATTGGGTCTACGTAAAGGTCTATCAACAGAAAAACGCACTTCAACCCAGATGGAAGGGACCTTTCCAGGTACTTCTGACCGCTAATTCTGCTGTTCGTTGCCAAGGTCACCAAACGTGGACTCACGCCTCACACTGCAAGAAGGTATCACCTCCATTGGACCCCAAAGCAGCTGAATTCCAACCAAGGTTGGGACCTTTCCCTGAGGCCAAGGACAAAGACCCTCAGGACCTCACTCAGGCAAGTGAGGAGCATCAGGGTGCAAGTGCTAGTAACCTCTCCCCTGAACCCAACACCTCAGCCCAGCCGGATTCATCAGTTGAAGAACAAAGATATCATCTCTGGCCTCGAAGAAAGTAAATGCTCCCGCTCGGAAGATCACCACCTTGATTAAGACCAAGAGCCAACGTTCTCAGTCCTTTAGGTAACCTGAGTCCAGAGGACGAAAAAAGACTTTGGCTGCCATCCTGGGTTTGGCTGGTTGTGTTCTTTTTCTTACTCGTGCTGGTTATGTTTGTTGTTGAAATTCTTTGTCCCTCCTGTCTCTAAAAATGGCACTGATATCCTGATACATCACACCTGGGTATGTTAGTATCACCCAAGTGGGGTGGGAGAAAAATTTGTACTTGCAGATCTCCCTTACGGTGGCTCAAGCTGGAAATAAAAGTGACTGCTGGATATGCTCTCACAGCCCAGCGCACCTACACCAAGGAATCCCAATGATCGGAGTGCCAATATCCCTCCAGCAATGGGGAAAAATAAACGGCGGCTTCGTTAGACACTACTCGTTAGCTGCCCATCGGTCCGCTCCTAAGGAATGGAGGGCCGTCCCTGCTAACTGGATAATCTCCCCAAGAGTAGGGGGGCCTTTCTGTTACAGATCCAACAACACCGGAGCTTATAATAAAGCCACACCTGTAGGACACTACCCTCATTGCCTAACTACTCTAGATTATAGCCCTAATAGCACCAGTGGAATCCTGTTGGGTAAAGTACCCTCTCTCAGTTGTACAGGATTCATGGTCTACAACTTTTCTAAGGAACCTCATGTTGCTCTCATTGCAAACAGATCGGAATTTGACATTCACTCCAATTTTACTTCTTGTAATATATCTCGGTCCAGCAGGATAGCAGCCAAACGTGGTCCGCCCTATATGATGCATATCAATTGAAAGTGCCGGATATGGCACAACACCTGTCCAGATTTGAGTACCCTTTCTGCCCCGGGCCTTTACTGGCTCTGCGGAAACTGGGCTCATAAAATCTTGCCTTGGAATTGAGTGGGGGCATGCACTCGTGGACGTGTTATCCCTGGTTTCGAAATGCATAGTGCAATATATCTGGAACAAGTAAAAAATTTCAACCATCACATGAAAAGGGCGGTTAACCCCTTAGCTACCAGAAACACAGGGTTCCATCAATTTCTGAGAACCTTCATACCGTGGCTTGGAGTAAGAGAATTGAAACTAGCCATAATTAACATTTCAGCCACAATTGAAGCTATGGGAAATGCCACTGCGGATGCAATTCATGCTCTGCAAGAAGAGATCTCCCAGATCTCACAAGTAACTATACAACACCACATAGCCCTAGGTTACTTATTAGTATCCCAGGGAGGAGTGTGTGCCTTAGTAAACTCCACCTGTTGTGTCTATGTCAATCAGGACATGCAAATAGAAACCGACATTCGTAAAATTCGAAATCAGTTAAGGGTCCTACATCAAGCGGCCTCAAAAAATACTGACTGGGGTCTAGAAGTAATGTGGTCTTGGCTAACCTCCTGGCTCCCAGATTTCAGGGCCCTTGGCAAGAAAATCCTGTATGGAATATTGTTTGTCTTGATAGTGCTGACAATGTTTTATGTCTTAGTGCAACTGATCCTCTGCTGCGTGAAAGTCAGCAGGAGAAGCTTTAGCAAGGCAAGAAAACCCATGCCAGAGTCTAGAATAAAGGTGTTACAGAAGTGTGAGCAAATTGAAAGAAAACATGAAAGGATGCATGATGAAACAGAGGGGCTCATGAGAATGGAAGTTTAAGGCTAAAGTGAGACTAAATAGTCTCAAAGTGGGGTCTGGAATCAGAAAAAAATAAATGCCTTAAACTTTGATCATTTGAGTTAGAAGATGACATAACCGCTTTGTGGTGAATTGCTGGCTCTCTACAGTAGAACAGATAAGGGAAAGTGTTTGTTCTTTGTAACTCCTCTGCAACTGCTTCCCTCACCGCGGTCTTGAAGATAGCAGAAAGTATGTACAACTCTGATTTCCAGGTGCAAGAAGGTTTGTGAACTAACCTCGCCTCCCCCATAAGTTCCTATCCTGATTACAGCAAAGAAGTAATGAAGTAATATTATAGCCGCGTTTCATGCTAATTTCACTATATGATCACGTGAGTTGTAAGCGATTGTTAAAAAGTATATAAGTCTCCTGATTTTGCTCTTGGGGGGGACCCCTTCCAAGTGCTTGGGAAATCCATGTCACTTTGGAATCCCCCCTACAGCTGTAGTTTCTTTTGAATAAAAGCTTCTGCTGACCTGACCCAAAAGTATGCTGCGTGTGTTTCCACGACACAGTGGTATCCTAGCAGAGAAGTACAGAGTGGTGAGGATGCTGCACGAGCAGGGCAGTGCAGGACTCCAACTCCCGTCATGGCCCGGTCAGATTTGAATAATTCTCAGACTCTGCTGAATCCCTATCGTCAACTCTCTCAGGCGGGACACGTGAAGTAGACGAGGAGAAGACTAGCCCCAAAGGCTGCTGGATAGATTCTTGTTTGATCCGTTCCATTACATCCATCCCTACGGCCACAGACTGATGTCAACAAAAGAAGTAACCAAAGCAGAGGTTCAATCTTAAGTGTTTGAAAAACCCTGCTAAGAGACATCCCCCCCAGCAGCGCCTCCGAGAGAATCGTGCCAACTGCCCTGATGCGCTTGACACTAGTGATAGTGGATACGTTATGTTGCAAATAAAGTATCGCAATAGTTATATCATATCCCATGAAGTCATCAAAAAATTACTGGATGCACTTGTGATTGGCTTGCTGAGTTTTAGGTCCTTTTTAAGTGACCACCTTTCCTGTGAGTTTTTCAACCTTCTGAATCTTAAACAATATGAGTTAGTGACTATGGACCCCTGCAAAACCAGGAAGCTGTTTATGTATCACCTGCCAGGAAAAGGGAAAACAACTGTGACCCTGAAGATCATTGAGAAGTTAGGGAATGTGTTTCTGTGAGAAATGGAGGAAATTCTCTACATTTGTGAGAATCAGCCCCTGAGAGAATTGGTGATGTAAGCATTACAGATGTCCCTCCAAACTTATTTAGATACTTTATCTCCTCAATTCTGAGTTTTTATTCTCCATTTAGCATGAAAAAAAAAGCCCCTTGTCTTGGAACCAAGTATGAGGGTTGTGGGGGGGCCAAGTGACTGCTGCAGCTTGGGCACACAAACTGGATCCACCCTGTACACTGATCCTACCCCAACTGTCCAACCACATGGGGCTAAAAGGTTGGACATGACTTATCTAACCCATTTTTGTCCTTAAGTTACTCTCATCCACAAGGTCTCTGGCCAACAACCAAGTGCCTCGACATTCAATACAGAAGGTTTGTCTCTGCAACCAGAGATGAAGGTGTCTCTACAGGGATTTCTGGCTCAAATGCCTCTTTCAAGCTGTCACATGACATTGTTGTCTGAATTGTATGAATGTAATTAAAGAAATAAAATTAGTTACAGTGCACAGCAGTGGCTGTCTCTCTCTTCATCAGTGGTCACTGAACTGAGCTCCCGCTGCTGGGCTTATACAGTACATGCTGCTGAGAACTGCAGCCAAGGACTAGCATGCCTGTTCCACTGATGTGAACTTCAGGTGCACGAACTGCTGCTCAAACAGCACAGAGATCAAATACGTTGAGCACATCTGATCTCTGTGAATAGCAATGCTAGGGAGGGTTAGATTTGTTTTTACTTCATCAGCTTGTGAAACACCACAAGTTGGGCTCTGTATTTAATGTCTGTTTTAGCAAGACTGCTACAATGAATGGAGAAGCTGACAAATAAGGATTTGTTGCATCGGGGCTCGTCCAGCTGTACAAACAGCCTCCCACTCCTCCAAAGCTGCCGCTTGATGGTAGAGGCCTGACTCACAGTGCTGAAGGCTAAATGTGCTACTGTATTCAGTGATCTGTTCTCTTACTGAATGGCAGCCACAGATTTAAGACCTGCTGCACCCATTATTCAGTTGCATAATAAATTTTCCCCCTTCTGATTCAGTCATGACAGCTTATGCCCAGCTTGCCCTCCCCAGGCAAGAGGCAGAATGAATTTATTCATTCTCTGGTGCCTGACCCTTTTAATATTAGAATACTACCTTGTGAGTGCCTGTGGTGAAGGGCTGGACTATGCGGAGTAGCAGAGTGCTTCCTCTTGGCCTAACTGCAATTAAGATGTCACCGATACTTAAGGCAAGACATGCTCTGGAGAATACACAAATAGGATGGTGCAGGCTATAAAGATGGAGCTTGTAATGAAATTCAATTGAGTTGGGAACAAGAGGGCACCATGAAAGCCCTTTAGAAGGGGAACTGGTGTATTTTATAATGCTCTCGGACACCTTAGGAACTGACAGGTCTCTTCAATCCTCCTCCCCTGCTTCCCAGTGAGAGAAAGCAGGAAATAGTCCTATCGATCTACAATGGGAATCTAAGTTGTGTGGTAGCATTCTTTACTAAAGGAAGAACCTGGCTGTGAACTGGCACAGAAGTAACACTGGCTGCTGAGGGTCCCAGTAATCTATGAATCTCTTCAGGTCTCAGTAGCAGGCACTCAGCACAAAGGGAATGAATACCCAAGGTCTTGCCAGCCACTGAGACCACAAATGTTTTTAGTTACTGTACAGCATTTGAAATGGAAGAAAGAGTACATTCCTTACCAAACTGTCTAACTCTCCGCCAAGGAGGTCCACAGCACCACAGCATGGAGGACACTTGGGGTACATTCACTGGGGGGCCCAGGTCAAGGTTCAGAAGATCACCCAGAAGGTCACCTTGAGATGGGATAACCTGAGGCTGCTCCAAGTTGGTAGTGGCAGTGGTTCCCACAGCGCTGTCTCCTGCGTCAGTGCTGTGGGCAAACAGAAAATAAATAAGGTAGAATATTTAGTCACTTTTGTTGCAGCCTTTGGAGCTCCAGAGAAGAGAAACTGCAGAACAAAGACCCATGAATGACCGCCAAAAATACAAATGACCCACAAACAGCGACGTGGTACAGCTCCAAGCAATGGTGTTTTGTTTTTTTGGCGACTGACCAAAACGCATGATTTATGATCACAAATTGGAGGCAACAAGTAATGGGAATTGGTGGTTAGTGTTTATTGCTTAAGGTGTCCCTGGGTTAGCCGAATTATCTCCTTAGTCAACACACATGGGACATACCAAGTTATTCAACTGTCTTTTCTTCCTTCTAGCAATCGCAACAGTCTGAAGCTTCAGACACAAGGCACAAATGGGAAAAGGACAAATTTCTTTCTCTAGAAATTAGCTTTCTTGCTAAAGCATGAAATATAACTTGCCCTATGCCAGCATCTAACTTTCACTTGTTGTGAAGTATTCTAGACCTTTTTTTCAACCCAGCTGGCATTATTTCAATGTAAGGTAGTGGGACACACACACGCAAGATGCACACACACACACGACGGGTGGACTGCAAATGCCATAGTGGCCACTCAAATTCCTGTGCATCATTACAATATTTTTATATTCAGAGAAGCTATACAATTTTAGATTCACTTTATGCTTCTCCTACCCCCACACTCCCAACTGTCTGCAGTAAGGGAGCAAGTTATTTTCACGCAGTATTACTGCACATGCATCAGGGGGTTTTAAGGAAGTTCTCCTGGAATTAATATTCTGATAAGGTGTTTTAAAATGGGAACATTCCTGTAGGGATCCCACCCTACTAATTTGTGAGTAGCCTTGATCCTCCTTCCTGATACTGCCATGATTTGTCTGAAGATACCTTTGGAAACTGCATACATGCTGTTGGTCACTTTGGTGAATGCAGAAAAGGATATAAGAAAAAGATTATTGGAATGAAATTTAGTCCCTTAATAGTGTTAATGCTGACTTTTTTTCATGCTTCCACCTTTAGTAGCAGGGCTTTTACATACTGAATATGCTGAAATGCTCACTTGAAAGCAATTTCCCTGATCCAGTTCAATCCCCAGTAAGAGCAAAACGTGTGACCTGGATGATTTTTATGAACAATGGACATGAGTAAAATTGTATTACAGCAATGCCAAAGGGTCAAACCCCTTCCTTCAGTCTCCTTCCTCCTGTATACGATGACACTTTAATGTTCCACCTCTCCTCTACTTATACGCCCTTTCTCTTCTCTAATGGAGATGCACAATCACTTTTCTTCAAAGACTGTGTGTGTGTGTGTGTGTGTGTGTGTGTGTGTGTGTTTTTTGTTTTTTTTTTGTTTTTTTAAACTGTAGCGGCCCCCAAGGCCAATGAGAAATCTGCTTGACAGCTTTCAAAAGAATAAAAAGAATCATGAATGGCCATATATTAAGAATACAGACATGCTATCATGTTTCCCTTCTTTTATTGCCCTGGGAGAACAATGAAAGGGAGAATGTTTCAATCCCTGTTCACCAGCAGATCTTCTCTTGAATTAATACATTTGGGCTTTCCCAGAACATCAGCACAGCTCCCAGAATCCTTAAGCCAAAGTTAAATCGGACCCAGCTTTGGCTGCTCCCAGAACACCAGCAGCAAATACTTGTTGGAAGACAAGTAGCTGCTGGTGGCTGCAAACCAAGGACTGAAATATAAACATCCTAAGAGAAGAGCAAGCATGGTATTTAAAGATAATATCACTCTAAAGAAAAATCCCCACAAGCAAAAAAAGGGTCTGACCTTCCACGGCTGATAGGCAAAACGCTGGCTTTCAACCTACTCCCCTGACTCTTGGGATTTCATCACAGAACCCCAAAAAGGTACCACTAATTCATGACAACTGGTGTGCCTGAATAGAAAGAGCAGAGCACCTGGAAGCAGCTCATGTGGTTGAGCAGCCCATGTAGCTGAGAACTTCTTATCAGCTGAGAACTGGAGCAGTTAAAGGCCAACATACTACCTTTAGAGGACAATGCATAGGAGAAAGTTCACACTGCCAACACAACTATGAGTAATTTCTTGCAGGATTACGCCCAGAAGTTCAACACTTAACCCTTCCATTTTAATTATACCATTCGTATGGTGGGGGGGAGGGGGGGAAGGGGTGGAATCAATAATTTAAGCAAGCACTTATCCCAAGAATCTGCCACCGAAAAGTTTCATCTCCTCAGAACAAAAGAAATCAAGATCCCACCCAAGTTTTTTTGAAAAATCACTGTCTTCCACTGGCAGTTTTAGCTTGATCCAAGTGAACAGACATGCAAGTATTGCTGGCATCCGGAAGATGCAAGTCAATTTCCTTGCGCAGAGCAAGAGGACATGCAATGAGTGATTTCAGTCTCCCCGCAACACTGCCCCTGAGGAGTAGTATTGTGAATATGAAATTGAAAGCCATAATTTGGCTTACTGCAATACTGCTGCAAAGAAGGCTCTCCCCTGAAGCCTGATCAACATGTCTTTTTATCAGGCAGTAAGGCTGATAATCACAATAATGACATCTCTTTATTAAGCTGAGCTCATGTAGAAGAAATCTAATTTGCCAATGAATAGCACCATTTGCCTTTAATTTACAAAGAGCACAGGAGCACAGCACTGAAAGTTAACACTCTCTCCAAAGTACTGTTTGTTGTTCCCCTGGTTGCTTCTTCACGTTGTTGCGGATTGAGGTATAGAGGATATTGGCCCAGCTAACAGATGATTAAGTAACGTGATATTAGAGCAGTGCAGTGATATAAGCAATAGCTATACGGTACTTGGAAAATCAAAGGGAGTCCGCTGGCTATCTGGACAGCATCTGCCAGTGTTGAATCCCTAAGCTCTGTGCTCTAGAAGTGGTGAAGAACTCATCTGAGCTATACCAGCTTTGACCTGAAATAACAATGAACAGGAGAGCTAGTTGGCCAAGCCTGAGATGGAGATTTGGTCTCACCTTTGGCCTGAGCTAGCCCATTCTGCTCTTGGCCCCTGAGCAGGACATAGTTCTTCTGTTTCCATTGCACTACGCTGCAGAAGCCCCAGAAGTCCTGAGTGTAACTTGAGGTTGCAGGCCTTTGGTCAATGCAGCCAGACTAAGTTTCAGACAGAGGAAAAGCTACTAAACTTCATAATGCTCCAAAGCCATGGAAAGTGTTTTAGCCATCAGGAGTATTTGTATCTATGGAAGGGAGATATGAGGAGACAGCAAAGGCACAACTGTCTATACCGATTTGCAAGAGGATAGCAAAACAATCAGACAAACAATAAACCAACAGTGGTTCAAGAACGACTTCCCAGGGTTTCTGGTACACATTACATTGACACTATACCTTCAACTGGAAAAAGAGCTGCAACTGTAACTGATGCACTTAGCAAGTAGTATAACTCACCTGAAGAAGGAACCATGGAACGGAATGAAATACTGTAACATGGGGCTGTCCAACTTCTAAGCCACTGAAAGCCACACCAATGGGGGCTGCACACTGTGCAGGCTACAGCAGCAGGCAAGCCACGGATGGACAACTGGGCTGCACAGGCATGCACCACGAGGGCCCCAACTGCTCTGTGAATCCCTCCCCCAAGCTGCTACACCGTAGAGGCACAATTCCTTTATATACTGCTGCAATACATGCACTCATGGGCACTTCCCCAGCATCACTGCACAAAAAGCCACCTCACATACCACAGGGAATACAATGCTTCCCCCCTCGACCTCCCATTCCCCTCTCCCCTTGCACAGCCCAGCCTGACTATCAGCTCCCCATGCAGTGCAGCACTGCACTGCCTTCTGAAGCAAGAGCAGGAGGAGGGAGAGCCCAGAGACTTTGGCTGCTAGGAGCAGCTGCCTGGTTTGAGCCTGAAGACTGCAATTTAACCCCTCACAGGCTGCACACAGCCTGTGGGCTGCCAGTTGAACAGAATCGCTATAAAACAAGGATTCCAGTACACTGTGCATTTACTATTTGATTTCAGATCACAAGCTTATTGCCCAGTCTGCTCTTTGGTTTGTATTTTTTGTCTTTAGAGAAAATTTGTAACATACAGAACAAACCAAAACCTTTCTATTTTCACAGCATTATTTAAGCTTTAACTTATCTTAGTTTTACTCCAGACCAAACTTCAATGACCTGACCTAGCACTTTTTCTACCCGTTCTGTTTTTGAAAAGTTAACAAACTTTTCAAAACAAAGCTGGGGGAATTTTTTTACTATTTCTTCCCTAATTCACATTCTCAGAGCAGAGAAGGCCAATAACGTAGCTATTCCTTGCTTACCTGCCATGGTGAATTGGCAAATGCTTGCGGTGGATCCCGTGGCTGCCCTCCACAAAGGCACTGGGTGGTTTGTGGTACACAGAAGCCAATGACCCAATGTGACAGATGAGCTCATCCAGCAGTGTTGGCTCAATCAGGTCAGTCTCCTCAGAAATCAGTGGCTTTTCTGATAAAACCACTTCTTTGGCAGTCACAGGATCCGTGGAGAGAAGGCGCCAATAGATATAACCACAATCTCGCAGGTCTGGGTTGTCTGAATCCTAAAAGGAAACAGAGTCTCATCCAGGGATTTGAAGCAAGCTTATTTGCTGCAGTCACATTCTTTTTCTTCCAGTAACCTTGTTCTGTTTTACTGGAAATGAAACTACAACCTTGAAGACAATGCTACTGACTGAAGTACTTGCCATAAACAGCAACATTTGAAACAAAAATTAGAGTTTGGCTTCTTGCCCCTCAGCTAAATAGCCAGTCAAAGAGGAAAACATCTAGTTGAATAGAAAAGGGATCGAGTGAGATAATCAAGTACAACAGACCTCAGGGTTTAGAACTCCCTCCACTCCATTCCAAATGTGCTCTTCTAATTGTCCTTATTTAATCCTACCATAAATATAAATAGAGGGATCAAAATGACTTCCTCATTCAGCCACATACTAGTAGCAGATGCATAATACTGTGCCATGAAAGACAATGACTGAGGATTACAAGGGCACTGGTAGGACAAGGCACATAAAGCCACAGGATAGGTGGCTAATTTGCTAAGAGTTTGCTTTACATACACTTTTGAAAGGGAGCATAAAAGGTCACACACACACACACACACACACTCTCATTGTTAAAGACATCCTTCAGTCTTTCAGGCCTCCAGCTGTCAGTAACATCCTTTTTTTTGTAGATAATTCTGTACCAGCATGAAAAGCTGTTTTAAAAAAGAGAGATAAAAGCCTAGCTTCCAAAGGAAAAGAAACAAGAAGCTCCAGTATTTTTGGGGTGTAAGGAGTAATTTTATATTGGACATTTAAGCTACCCATGGAAGTAAGGGCGCTGATCACCAGGGATCCAGGTTTCCTGCTTCCCATGCAAAAATGGGAAAAACTGTGGATTTTCCCTTTTAACAGACAAAAAAAGTGGATTTTTCATTTTAATGGAGATACCCACAGATTTTCTACTTTTGCAAAGAGCTCTCTGCAGGCTGGCAGAGTTCCAGCCTGCAAGAGCTTCTTGCAAAAAGTGCGGCAAACCCTCAGCCAAGGCCGGGCAAAATACGTCCTGTGGGCTGGATCTGGCCCATGGAGGGGCTTTGCCCAGCCCGTGGTGGGTCCCTCAGCCCCGCCTGGCCCAGGCACCACCCACCCATGGCATGTACTGCAGCCCCCTGGACACGCAGCAGGGCTGGGGTGGCTCTGTGGCTGGACTGCCTTTCTAGGCAGCCCAGGCGGCAGTGGCTCCTTCTGGCAGTCACTGCTGTTGGCCCCAGATCCATGGTACGAGCAAGGAACCAGCAGCACAACTCCAGCCCAGCCACTCTGCACCTACTTGGGACTCACCCGTCCAGGATCAGCAGTGGCGGCTGCCAGGCAGGTACTTCCTGCTGCAGCTGCCCAGAGCCTATGCCGGGGTGCCTTGTGTCTCAACTGCTCTGTCACTGCTGCCCCACTGGGCAGCCCAGACGTGGTGCTGAAGATGCAGGGAAACCCAACACGGGCTCCAGGCAGCTGCAGCAGGAAGGATCCAGCAGCAATGAGGGGGAGGAGCCATTTTTCCCCCACGCTGAGGAACAGTTTTTGCCTGGCAGCCGCCACTGCTGAGCCTGGGCACATGAGTCCAGAGCAAGCATGGGGCAGGCTGGATCAGGGCTACAAACATAGGCTCCTACCAGTACAACAGGCCTGGGGCCAGCGGTGGCAGCAGCTGGAAGGAGCCACCGCCACCTGGGCTGTCTAGAAAAGTAGTCCAGCTGTGGAGCCGCCTCAGCCCTGCTGTGTGTCCAGGGGGCAGCAGGATATACCACATGTGGGCGGTGCAGAGCAGGCACGGGGCAGGCTGGGGTCAGGGATGTGTATGTGGATTTCTGGCTGGTCTGCTCCTGCTGGGGTGAGTCCAGAGTGGGCGTGGGATGGGGCTGGGACTGTGGGGCTGGGTGCACAGACTCTAGGCTGTTGTGGGGCAGATGCTGACCAGCTCATGGGGCTGTGTGAGGGGGGGGTGCAGCAGGCTTCCATGCACACCCCGCCATACCCAAAAACCCTTCTCCCACAAGCACCACAACCACACCATCTCCCACACACAATCACACATCCCTCCCCAAATGCACCCCTCCCCACCCCACATACCCGTACTCAAGTCTAAATGCTTCTCCAGCATTATAGCCAACTGAATGTAATCAGGTTTTATAAGATTTCAAATCTCAAAACACCTGCTGGAATAGACAAAAGTAGATTTTTTTTTCTCCTCACCTCCTTCTCCTACTCTGTCTTCAGGGAGGTTGTTATCTAGGCTGGATGATTTGGGCTAGCACGGGTACCCTACCACATGCTACAATCCCACCTCCATTTTGTTCTGGAGATCTCTCCCGACACACATTAAGCCCTCAAATTAGAGATGGCTAGAAATACATGCTTAGATACTCTCATGCTAAAGTGAAAAATAACAGTATCTCTACCTCTGAATCAGAGGTCAGAGCACTAAAACACTAAAGGGCCTATTGCTATGCAACTTGCATTGCATTATTATTCATAGAAATATGCAATAAGCCAGACTGAATTAAGGTTTGTGACAAACAAGAGGGGAAAAAATGGCACCCTAGGATCATACTAGGCTCTTAAGTGTTTTGTGACTCAGCAGAGTGGGTTTTAATGCCTGGCACATTTCTTTTGCAGGCTGGCTCTATAATGATACACTGTATCCTAGACCCAACCAAGCATAAAGTTCAGGGACTGCCTAATGGCATCTTTGTCTCTGCTGCTATGCAGGCTCCAAACCTAACTTTTACCCCATTCTTTGATGGCATTAACAGTGGCTCCACACATCAAGGTGAGGATTCTAAATGCCAGCAGACCGTGCCTGTGACCTTTCTTAAAGCAAAGCAGACCAGATGATGGCAGTTTAAAACATTTTGGAAAAAGAACAAACTCTCTGAAAGCTGGAAGGGATTTTATATTAATTGTACAATGCAGCAGGTCTTTGGAAGAGAGGGTGCAAAGGGCACTGGACGACTAGCCCCAGTGAATGCAAGAGAGCTAAGCTGAGGCCTCCGCTGTTCCTGTCAGAGGAAAATCCTCTCTAACGATCTGGAGTTGCAGGACTTCAGGCTGTCAGTTCAAATCTGGTTCAGATTCACAGGGATCCAAGGTCAGGGGATCTCTGCTCAGCAGCCCATGCAAGCTGGTCGAAATCCAGTATTAAAAATGTCCAACAACATTGCCACTTTTGTTGGCAGCCTGGGAGCAAAAGAAAGCCTTGTTCTTTTGATTTCATAACACTGCTAGTGTTCTGCTCCAATGCCCGCTGGTTACAAAATGTTTGCCAGTCCCGACATCTCTTCTCTTCCACTTCATCTCTCTGATTTTAACTACAAGCCATCTTTCTGAGGGAGAAGATTCTTTGGATCTCTATGGAACCTACCCATCCTATGCTTCGTGTTCCACATCACAGAGACAAAACCAGGGTGGGAGCAAGGGTTGAAGAAGAATTAAGCAGCAACTACACCACAGCAATAGTGCCTTGGAAAACCCAAACACTGAAAGTCACAGCCCTTTGACTCAGAGTGGAGGAACTGGTTATGCTGTAGATACCCTTCATTCCTGTCTCTTGGCACATCTAGTTCCCTTGGCATTGTCAAGGCAGAGCACACGGTACTGTCTGCCAGCATCACGATGCTTGGACCACCTGGGTTCCTACTGGATACAGCTTGGCATACCTGTGTGGCCAGGCTTACGACCTGCTGAACCAGCTCCTGCGTTTCTGAGGGCTTCTTTAAGAACAGCTTCACTATAGCGGTCAGCAGACTGAGCTGCACCTAAGATAAAGCAGGAACACAACAAAGGTTAGGAAAGGAACATAAAAGTATGCAGATACTCAAAGCTACAATGTGAGGTTAGCTTGTAACACTGCCTTGTCCAAACCCAAACAACACAGCAGAACCCTGCATACCAGCATATGCTACTGTCTCATTTTAACTGGCTAGAAGCTAATGCAAACTGCACAGATCACATGCAAATACAGAATATTGATTTAGCACAAAGCATGTGAACCTTTTGCCCAATGAGTTAAACAGCTCCATGGTTTTTTTTTTAAATCACAGGTTTTATTTTATACTTCCATTGCTGTAGTTTTGCATTAAGATCTCAAGCTGTCTTAACAAGCAGTTGGGGTCAATGATGACCACATTATAAGTTACTTCATTGTTCACCTCTCCCAAGCAGACGTGGGGGGGAGGGGATGTTAAAGCCAACTAGGACAGCATATGTAAGTCTTTCCTTTCCTCAGAGCAAAAGAAACTACCTACTTGATGCACTAACTCAGTATTCCAGTAAGACACAAAACAAGCCTACTGAATTCTTCTGCAAATGGCAGAGAGGACCATTCAGACTTAGCCTCAGGCCATGGCTACACTAGCAGTGCATTACCCCAATAGGAATACCAACATGCTATACTGGCAAAGTGCTCCTACCATCAACTCATAATGGCAAGACTGCACTCTAGCTGGTGTTAGCTTATTTCAACCTCCAACCTAGTGAACCAGATTTAAACTAGTAACAGTGAAGTTTTGTCAGAATAATTTGAGTCCCCACTATGCCAGCATAGCTAGGTCAGTCAGGATCACTCCTGATGTAATATGCCTTGGAATATGCAATTTCACACTCAGGACTGGCTGAAAGTTTCCAACAGAGAGTGTGCTCTACAAAACTGGGTCTTCAACTAAATGAAATTTTGCATGAAGTGCCAGGTCTTCCCATAACATTGATATTTTTGTCAGAAAACAAAATGGCCCCAAGCCACAAAATATTTTGCTGTTGTAGCACCTTCAGGGGCCTCACATTGGGATATCCTTGTGTCCCCATTTGTCCTGGTTTCCCTGACAGAAGTAACATTTCCCATTATATACTACATATGGAAACTCCCATCATGCACTGCTTTCCACCTGTTTTATTTTTTAGAGGACATATTATGGTGTATTATGCAAGACACAGTCAAACCAGGGAGCCAGTCTACAGAGGGAAATGAAAGCAGGGGATCCTGAAGGACAGCCTCCCAAGAATCCTTGAATTTTAGCCAAACATTTGAAGTTTTCCAATTAGCTCTAGTAATACTATGGTCAGCCATGTACACCCACTGCATATCACCTTGAAGGATGGGGGTGGAGAGCACAGCTTTACCTGGGTGCTTTCATCATGGAATCCTTCCAAAAAGCTCTCCAGCAGCTCATCTGCATTGTCTATTCTTTCTGCATATTCACCCACTATCCAGATCATGGCAGCTCTGGCATCCGTCTCATCCAGGCAATCTAGATTCTCAAACAATGTGGCAATGATGCTCTCATACCTGATTTATCAGAACAAAGCCTGATTACTGGGGGCAAATTACATCACTGTGGAACTAGCACTCTAACCCATGCCATGCCATTAGGGGTGAAGCCCTCTGATCAAAATCATGACAACTTACATTATTACAAGCTATAAAATGGCACACAGCAAGGAGATGAGTTACATGATAAAAATGTTTCCAATGACACTATCATCTTCGTAAATGATGCCCACTTAGTTAAGATTCCAAAGGCTCCTCTTTCTCTTTTAGGCAGCAAGACTATGTAGGAGATAAAACTCAAGACACAGACTTGCCATATTTGTCTCCTTAATAAAAGGTATCTTTGCTCCAACAAGTCAAATAAGCTCAGTCGCTTCTCTTGAATCTTTATCAGGTCTTGCCTTTTCACTGGCTCCTGTTCCTGGCTGGGATTTCTAACCAGGGTATCAATACCTCCCCAATAGCTTAGCACTAAAATTAATATTGGCATCAGCACACAGCTCTGGTGGGGTACCTCTATGGCATGTAATGAGTCTCCCTGCAACTGGCAGCAGGATTAGCCACAGAGGCCTGAAGATGTATGTATACCCTTTGCTACTCATCTATCCTCACATCTCAGTTGAAAGATGCTGCTGTACTAGTTGAACACACACAAGTCCCTCAAATAAAAGGGGAGGAAGAACCAACGACACACCTACAGGCTGGGGAACTCCCTGCTTGCCAGTGCTGAGACAGAAAAGGATCTTGGAGTCATCATTGATGCCACAATGAACATGGGCCGACAGTGTGGGGACGCTGTCAGGGAAGCCAACCATACCTTGTCGTGCATCCACAGATGCATCTCAGGCAGGTCCAAGGAGGTGATCCTCCCCCTCTATGAGACACTGGTAAGGCCGCAGCTGGAGTACTGAGTCCAGTTCTGGGCGCCACACTTCAGGAGGAATGTGGCCAATACGGAGAGGGTCCAAAGGAGGGCCACCCACATGATCAGGGGGCAGCAGGGCAGGCCATACAAGGAGAGGCTGAGGGACCTGAACCTGTTCAGCCTCCAAAAGAGAAGGCTAAGACGGGATCTAGTGGCCGTTTACAAAGTAGTCAAGGGGGACCAACAGGCAATGAGAGCATCTCTGTTCCCCCGAGCAATCCTGGGAGTTACAAGAAACAATGGACATAAGCTAGCAGGGGGTAGTTCCAGGCTAGACATTAGGAAGCACTATTTCACTGTCAGGGAGGCTAGGACCTGGAACCAACTTCCAAAAGAAGTGGTGCTGGCTCCTACCCTGGAGGTCTTTAAAAGGAGGCTGGACGACCATCTGGCCGGGGTCGTTTGACCCCAGTATTCTTTCCTGCCACGGCAGGGGGTTGGACTAGATGATCTCCTCAGGTCCCTTCCAACCCTACCAACTATGAAACTATGAAAACAGAAGGCTAAGCCCATGGTAACATTTAACAAATGGAGTTTGTTTGAAACAACACCCTGAGCTCTTGGGAGGTGAAACATGTTTTTAAGCTTGTGAACCTTCTGCTGGAGGTGGCTTATAAAATCACCTGACAGACGCTAGCAATTACAGGAGCCTAATGCTGTAAGATAGGTCAGTGTTTCAATGTAACCACCATAATCAGAATTTTATTGATTTTAATTAACTTGTACTTAATGAAAACTAAATATCTGTATGGAGGAAAACTCTTCCCACTCAAACACATACTGTGTCAAAGAGCAATCTATTAGCAACACTAGGGTACCACATTCTTGGATTAGAATAGTCCACTTTTCAGAAAGAGAGACACCTTATCCATTAAAGTTGGAGAAGTTACACAAATGATGGGAGCTTTGAGTTACAGGGCACTGAGCAAAATAGGGGCAGTTGTCCTTTAAGGCATTAGCTGCTCAGGTCCTTAGGCCTGAAATACTTTCACTTACTTGTTGGGATACTTGCAGAAGATGTCCCTGATGACAACAATAGCCTCCTGGATAACATAGTTGACCTTGGTCTGGATGAGGTCCAGCAGGGTACTCACACAGCGTTCTGCAGATTGCTGAGGAGAAAAGCAGTATGGGTAGTCTTGGAACAACTTGCCGCAAGGCAAAGCAAATAAACCACCCACATGTTGTATATGATCTGAAAATTGAGGTGTACTTCTAAGCCCAAAACAGAGGCAAAGGCTAGCAAGCAGCCCTGAGCACATGCACAGTTTGCAGATAGGAGCTTAGTGCTGGCATATTCAAAACTTTGCAGGACAAAGACAATGTCCTTTAACTCAAGGGCTTGTCACAAGAAAAAAAAAGGTTTTATTCTGACATGATATCCAACCAGTGGTCAGCACACATGCAAAAGTGATATTAACAGACACTACCTGCATTAATACTTCTGCATCCCCTTGCTAGCCAATACACAAAACAGGCTAGCACCCTGCAGGAGCTGCCTGTCAGTATTCAGGATTGAAAGGAAGTTCAAGGGGGACTAGTACAATGTGCTGGGGGAAGAGAAAAATGTAAAAGCTACAGGGAGAAATGGCAGGGATCCTGGTTTTCCCTGATAAAAAAATTGCAAATTCTCTAATAAAACCCACCAAATCCATGATTAAAATTAAAGGCACCACACAGCCCCCACAGTCCTGCTGGTGCCCCTCACTCCCCACACCTTCCCCACAGCCTGCACAGCCCTGCTGGTACCCCTCTACAGTGGGAGGAGTTCCAGGCCCAGTTGTATAGTACACCGGAGCAAGTCCCTAGCAATGATAACATCTCTATCCAGGCACACTGGACAGACTCAAGTCTGCTGTCCAAGACGCCTGCGCCCAGACTATTGAGTTCGCATTGCAACAGAACCAGGACTGGTTTGACGCCAATGACACTCAGATCTGCAATCTCCTCAAGTGGAAGTGTGCAGCCTTCATCACCTGGCAAAGCCATCCACAAACCCGGCGAAAGACAGCAGTGTACCACCAGCTGAAGGCTAAGGTCCAGTGATGCATCCGCGACATGAAAAACAACTGGTGGGTAGAGAAGGTGCGCGTGATCCAGAGCTACGCCAACCAGCATGACATACATAACTTCTTCCAGGCTACCAAGACAACTTATGGACACCGCTCCATTGGACAAAACCCCCTCCGATCACAGGATGGCTCCTGGCTCCTCAAGGATGATGATGTCATCCATCTGCGCTGGAAGGAGCATTTCGAACTCCTCCTGAACTGGGAGTCCACCGTATCAGAGGAGACTCTCCAAGTCATCCCGCAGCACCCTGTGGTGGTTTCCCTTGGTGATCCACGAACCATCGGAGAGCTGAAGCGGGCCATCCAACAGATGAAAACCAACAAAACCTGCGGGCCCAATGGTATACCCACAGAGGTCTACCATGCTGGTGGCTTCCGGCTCGCATCACAACTCCACCAGCTTATCCTCCACCTTTGGGACAAAGAGGGCATCCCTGGGGATTTCAAGAACACGATCATCATGACCTTCCACAAGAAGGGAGACAAATCTGACTGTGGGAACTACAGGGGGATTTCTATCCTGTCCACTGCAGGTAATATCCTGGCCCGCATCCTCCTGAACTGCTTTCATCCCATCACCATGGAGATCCTTCCAGAAACCCAATGCGGTTTCCAACCATCCCGTGGCACTGCAGACATGGTTTCCATTGCCAGGCAGATGCAAGAAAAATGTCGGAAGCAAAATCAAGAACTGTTCCTTGCCTTCATTGACCTGACCAAGGCATTTGATTCCTTAAATTGTGAAGCTGTGCGGACCATCCTCCAATGCCTTGGCTGCCCACTGAAGTCTGTCACCATACTGAGATTCCTGCATGATGATATGACTGCCACTATCCTGAGTGGAAGATCTGAAACCAACGTCTTCTGCACCCGCACTGGGGTCAAACAAGGTTGCGCGATCACCCCCAGCTTGTTCACCATCTACCTGACCGTCATCATCCACCTCATCCAAGATTATCCACCATCTGGCATCAGTACCCAGTATCAACTGGACGGGAAGATTTTCAATCTTGGGCACTTCTGGGAAAAAATGAAACTCACCACCAAGGACATCCATGACCTTCAGTTTGTAGACAATTGCTGTGTGATGGGTCACTTTGCACAGGATGTGCAAGTGACCCTAGATCTCTTTGACACTTCATATAAGAGACTTGGCCTGTTCCTGAACATTGCCAAGACAAAGGTTCTCCACCCACTCTCCCCAAGCCAGCTGAACATCCCTTGTGCTAGCTACGTAGAAAAGGAGGCTCTAGAGTACGTGGAGCACTTTCTGTATCTCGACAGCCACCTCTCTCAACAGGCTACCATCAGGTCAACTGCATCAGTGTCGCAGTTTGAAGACGGCGGCAATGTGTCTTCGAAAATAGAGACCTTTGGAAGTCAACAAAGCTCCTGCTTTATAAGGCTGTCGTGCTGACCACCCTCCTCTACTGCAGTGAAAGCTGGACTGTCTACCGATGCCACATTAAGACCCTCAAGAGCTTTCACCAGCGGTGCTTGTGTCAAATCCCAGGAATCAAATGGGAGGACTGCTGGACCAGCACGAGCGTCCTCCATGAAGCTGCTGTCCTCCACCACATACAGATGTCCGAGAACCACCTCCCTCGCCAGATTCTCTTCTCCCAGCTCTCTGTTGGCCAATGCTCAAAGGGCGACTGAAGGAAATGGTACGAAGACATGCTCAAGGTTGCCCTCAAGCACATAGGCATTGACATCAACAGCTGGGAGGAGCAAGCTGCTGACTGTTCGGTGTCGAGCCATCTGGTCCACCAAGGTGCACACCATTTTGAGGCCCAACAATTTGATACCGAGGTGAAATGGCAGCGGTAGAGGAAGGACAAGGAGACCAACCCAGGACTGTGAATCCCACTCCTCCGCATAACATGAATCCCACTCCTCCGTGTAACACCATGCCCCATTGCAAAAGAATGTACGCATCCAGAATCGGGCTTCTCAGTCACCTGAGAACCCATCAAGCCTAACGGATGTCATCCTCGACTTTGAGGGACTGCCACCACCGATGACATGGCACCCCCTGCCTAACCACCTTCCTCTTGCTCCTCCCAGCCCCTTTCAGGCTGGAACTCTGGCAGCCTGCAGAGAACTCACTGCAAAACTGCAAAATCCTTGGGTTTCTCTGCTAAAATGAGAAACCCATGTTTTACTCCAGTAAGGAGGGAAATTCTTGTTTTACTACATTTTTCTGTGGGAGACAGAAAACCCAGCTCCCTGCTGATTAGCACCACAAAGCAAACTTGGAACTATGGAACAGCAGCTTCAGTATCTATGGGGTGGGTTCACTAACTCTATGGCCAGAGACCTCTCTTAGATTAACTATGGCTAGAACAATTTAAAGATTAACTGGCTTGAAACCTTAGCTTTAAGCACCATTACAGGGTAAGACTGGATGCTAGAATGCTCTCTGTGCTAACAGAATATCTAGGTAGTAGAGCTATATTCATTAGCAGATAGGAAAATGAGGAAGACAATGCTCTGAGGGGTACTAGCAAAGGATGCCACACCCAAGAGCTATAAATGGCTGATGCAACACGGCCTAGAATGAGGTGTTAGCAGAGTACATACAAAGCCTCATTACATAGCCAATGATTAAACGTGAGGAACAGACTGCTCAAGGCAGTGAATAAGCAGCCACCATAAATATATTCACAGAGCATTCAGTAGAGAGACACAAACATTATAGGGTACAGACAATATCTACGTAGGTGGATCTTAGACTTGAGTGAGCTAATAGTCCCCTTCAATCTTGAAGTGCTTGGGGGTGGTAAGGAGGAACAAAGGGGATTAAACAGCAAAATCAGAAGCTCAGTTTGAGAACTGGCAAAATCTCATGGACAAACCTCAGGCAGCAAATAAATCAAGTCTGTGACATTTGGCTCAAGTGACCAGGAACCTCCTCCCAGACAAGAAAACAACATTTTTCCAAGTGTAGCATCCTACTCAGTGACAGCACTGGCAATAGGAAGAGGTAGAAAAGGGGCACACCTTTAATTGCATACTTGTCCTGGCCTTGCACTGAAAACAAAAGGCTACCTAGAAATGTCTCTTACAGAGGCACACAGAATAGCAAAGGTGTCCTCCTCAGCACTGCTCAGTGTGTGTCACACCATTAAGACAGCAAGAAAAATACAACCTGGAACCTTGTAATTGAAAGGTGTCTGCCTTGATAACAGGGTGCTCTGATCTCTTCTCTTGCTTGCTTGGGAAGCCATCATTTGAGGTGTAAGAAGCCATCATTTGAGGACTGTGAAGCTGAAAAGCCTCAGGGTCTCCAGGTTACAAATGTTGTGCAGATGGACTTTTGGGATGTCTGTTCACTTGGGATCTCAATGAGTTCCACAGGCTTAGCCAGTAAGGAAGACATATCCAGATGAGTTATTTCATCTCTTCCCAGGTGTTCAATAGCAATGATGGACATGAAGCAGTTCTACAGCTCCACTTTGCTCCCTGATTTCAAACAAGGTGAACTTTTCATTCTTCCTACCTGACCTTAAAGGAACATGGGTTATAATTGTACTAAAACAGTATGATTTCTTTTCAAAGTAGCTGCACAAAGCCTAGCTTGCCATTAGAAATATTTTTGCTTGCAGTCCAAACAATGCAGCGGGGCATGAGAACTTAAAAGTGAAATTGATGAAACCTCATTGTCCAAGTGCTGAGAACTGCACCAGGAACAGGACAAGCAAATTAATATGGGTAATTCTGACCCATTGAACAGTCTGCAGAATGCTCTCTTATGCCAGGGATAATATCCTATGTTTACACAGTACTGATCTGTACCATGAGGAGCTCTTTATAAGGGAATTGCTATGGAAGGACATGCAATTCTACTTTGACTCTTGGCAAGATGCATCTCGCCATATGGGGGGAGTTTATTATTGCAGGACAGGCATTTGAGAGGGTTCTGCAGGCAGACTCCATACAAAAACATATCAGTTCAGAAATGATGTGTGTGTGTGGCAGACTACTGTGCAGTGCAAAGGTAGAAACCGAGCCAATATGAAAAGAAGCAGTTTCCAGGTAGGGGGTATTCAAAATTGCTGCTGTTCTACAGAAACCAAACACAACCCAGGAAAGGTGAGCCCAATTCTGTAAATTGTACTGTAAAGATCCCACTCCTGCAATTATCTGAGAACTTTTGCTGACGTCTCTCCAGAGGAAGTCTTACTGTGAATGGGATTTGACCCCTCCTGCCATGTCCCCACATCCCCCCACACCTACTGTATTTACTACATTAGCTTTGCTACTTGCACTCAGTGTCTTGTTTAGCCTGTCTACTCTAACCTGATGGAAAGTTTTGGGGCCGGGCCGATGCATCATTTGTATCCCTATGACGATAGCTGCAGGTGGCATGTTTCTCTTTTGCCTTGCAGAGAGTTAGCCAATACACAATTCCCTGTACCCCTGACAGATAATGCACGTGCTCCCAAACTAGAGGAATGCATTTGCTCCCAGCCTCTAATCGCAGTGGATGCAAATATATTCATGAATCTACTCTCCTAGAACAGACACAATTAGATGAAAGGCAGGATTCCTGCAGGCGGAGATGAGGTTCCCTGTGAACTCTCATTCATCATGAGCTCCTGCTGGCTCTCTCCTGCATCAAAGGAAGATTTTTAAGCCATCAAAAACTTGAGAGCTTTGATGGCTCAGAGAATGAGGAGATTCCTCCATTAGTTACAATCCATGATGGAAATGGCCTCTAATAAACTCTGTTGCCCTGGGAACAGGTATCTATTAACCCAGAGACAAGAGTCCTCTTACATGCTATAGTGGATTGTTTTGAGATTGCCTTCTTTTCAAGCTATCGTTAGAGAAATAAACAGACCTTAATTTTCAAAAGCAAAGTCTTCACAAGATGCTAAAAGTAAAATTAACTGTTTGTTAGGACGTGCATTTTTATGGTAATATGGTAAAGAATTATCACTGAAAATAAGCTAGGCATCTTATTAAGTCCTTACATATACTGGACATGAGTCTCACAAGACCTGATGTGTGAGAGCAGGCAAGAGGCCTCCTACAGCATCCTGATTCTGTGGAAATCAGAGGGCCTGGTTAGCTCCTCAACTGCTGATGTGGAGGGACTGGAGTGGATTCAAGTGAGAGATCTGGAGAATACTAGCCTGTAAATGCATCACCTCCAGATCTGTTCAAGCTCCTTTACAGAGGAAGCACTTTCTGCCTCAGGAGCCCAACTGTTTGCTGTTGCTGGTTTTTAAACAGTCTCCTTCTCATTATTTGACTAGAAAAGATTCACCAAAATTAGAAATGCAAATGGGCTGGCAGGAGATCACCTCCTCTGCTGCCTCCGACATGTGGCGGGAAGTCCACAGAGGTAAAAATCTTCAACCAAAATCTATTCAGACCAGAGGAACTAGGTGACAGCAAGGCAGGAGGCAGCAAATGGACCATATCCCCTAGAAGAAAGCAAATGGTGCAAATCTTTGTGTGGACACTTTAAGGCAGGTTTGTTTTGGGTTCGCTTAAATCTGCTCCCAAAGTCAACAGCGACTTGAGCTAAATTTAAACAAGTTTGATTTAACCTGAAGCATAAGTGTCCACATAGTACTTTGCATGAGTTTATCTACAGTGGCTTAAGAAGCCAGGACTTTACACCACAAGTCCCTGCTCTCTTCATAGATCTGTCCAACCCTTGAGAAGTACAAGTTTGCCTAAAAATAGTAAACTAAGATATTGCCTACTGTTTTCCTTTGAAAATAGTTTCTGCCTTTAAACTGAAAAGGAATGTTGAACACTGAAATAAATCTAGAAGTTTTACAGACCTTTAACACAAAATGATCTGAACACTAAACGATCTAAAGGGCAGGACGAGGATGGGGGACTTCAAATCTGAATACTGAAAAATAACAAATCTTCAACACTTCTCCAAGCTCTTGTTCAAATGCATCTGGGGCCATCGACCATTTTAGAGAAACATTTTTCTGCTTTTTTATGCAATAAACACGGTCTTTCTTTTCCCTTCCCCAAATGCCAGCTCACAGCCATTGTGGGTAATTGTCATTATTCTACTGAAGCCAGTGGAGTGATGGCAATTTATATCAGCTAAGCATCCGCCACAACCGCAAGATCCAAGAGAATCATAAGACCATCCCCTCTAAGGCACTGAATTGAAAGTCACGATTTTCATGTTCCATCTTAGACTCTGGCACAGACCCATGTATAACCATAAGCAAGTCATTTAATCTTTAAGACAGGGATAAGGAGCCTTCCCCACCATGCAGGGTAGAGGAGGGAAATACATCAGCATTGCCAAAGAGCTCAAAAATTGTGCTGTTGCACATGTCATAGCGAAGTCTAGAAACAAATGCCAAATACTTACCTCAACCTTGATGGCACATCGTCCAATTGCTCGCACAGCCTTACGGACAAAGTCAACATCCACCTCAGGAGCATATTCCTTGAGTTCTGCCAGAACCTGTTGGGCAGCATCACACAAAACCTGAGTTGTTTGGGTCAGGGAGTGAAGGGTAACATTTCCAATGACTCTTTCACTTCTAACCAAGCTTGGTTATTAGACTGTAAGTGGAGCTATAGTGTCCCCATGGCAGAGAGTGCAGTAAATGCAATTCAAGTTTTATATTTAAACTTAATCTAAAATGTCCCCTCCATAACTGTAGGTGCAGGTATTAAATGAATATACTCCTTTAACTCCAGGAGCAGCCTCTAGATTCAAACTCTGAACTCCACCTAGAGAAGGGCTGCCTAGAATGAAGCAGCAAGATCAACCTCACTGTGGGTGAAAGAAGAATGACACAATCTGACCTATTTTCAAATTTCCTTGACCAACTTGTTAGCACAATCCCTCTTTTATTTAGAAGCAGCACCAGAGAGTATAGGAGAAAAAGGGGAGAAGGGAGCTAGTGCTGTCCATTCCTTTATAGGCCTATCACAGAGGTGTGCAAAGTCCGGCTGGCTGTGGAGTCCATTTCCCAGCAGCCCCTGGCCACATGGAAACCAGCCCCAGCTGTGCCGGCAGGGCACATGGCAAGGGGCTGCTCTGGAGCCACTGGGATTTTGTGGCAGGGTAGCTTGGTGGGGGCCAGGGCAGAGCTGTGATCTGCAGACTGCCCACTGGGCAGGAGCCCGCAGGCAGCGCATTGCGGCTCTGCCCTGGCTCCTTGCAGCGGTGACAGTGTGGTCCCGAGCAAGGGCCAAGGCACGATCTGCTGCCTACACACGCCTGCCAAGAACATGCAGGCTGAGACTGTGGCTCTGCCCTGGCCCTGACCAAGCTGCCCCTGCTGCAAGATCCCAGTGACACCAGAGCAGCCCCCTGCCCTGCCGCACATCCCGCCAGTGCAGCTGGGGCTGGTCTCCATGGCAACTATAGCCTTGGTATCACAGTGAGCTGTGGCTGGGGTCTCCATGGAGATCAGCCTCAGCCATGTGGGCAAGGGCTGCTACCAAATAGAGTCCAGCTACCAGCTAGATCTGCCATTTTGCACACCCCTGGCCTATCAGTCTGATGCATGGAGATGCATGAATTCTGGGGCACAACAGCAGTCCTTGCGGGTAGATTCATAAAGGTTCTAGGACACTTTGCCTAAGAGAAGCAATTCTTTCTTGGGAAAATTTTGGGTTGACTTTTTTTTTAGTCCTAGAGATATTTAAAATACAAATGGGATGTGTTATTGTATAGTATTACTACTTCAAACTCATCTGCTCCTCCTCATTTGGAAGCTGATAATTTAACCAGGTTCAAAAGGGGATTGAACAAATTCATGGTGGATAGGTCCCTCAGTGGGTATTAATGCAATAGAGTACAAATTCAAAGTCAGGACAACCTAGGACCCTGAATGCTGGAAGCAGTGAAGAGAGAGGCGCAGGGGAGGGATCATTTGAGATACTGTATGTCCTGCTTAAACTCTTCCCTTTAGAATTTACTCTGTTACTATGAGGGACGAGATACTGAGCTAGATGGATCTGTAGTCTGACCCAGCAGAGCATTTATATTCTTGTTTCTCATATGTTCCATGTGTATGAAAGAGCTGATGTGAATTGGTTATGTCACAAAGGCGTTGCAAAAAAGAAGAAAAACATTTGTCTGGAGAATTTGTGCCCGCTTGCTCTTTGCTCGCTGCTCTTAAAGCTCTCTTATGCAGACTGGCTCTTTGAGCTCACAAATATTGCTAAAGAGAATGGACACACCATGGCATTTCAGCAATGTAGTAACAGGACAGAGAAGATGCACAGCATGAACAGTCAAGAGTTTCCTAAATTTTAACCTCAGCTCTGCTGAGACCCAACTACAAAAATGTAAAACCCAATTAACAGGTGTGCTGCTCCTGCTTTTAAGTAACTAAAGAATATACTGTGCTGAAGGGAGCATTGATTTGCTGTCATTTCTTGCACAGTAGTTGAGAACAATTTAAGGAGGTATCAATTCGTACATAAATCCTCCTTCACATTGTTTGCCATCCCAAGGATGCATGCAGGGCTAAAAGCACCTTGAGGAGCTGACCTGGGCGATGTTTGCTTGAGAGGCCAGGCGGATCATGATGTCCAGCTTTTCCAGTTTGACATAAATGGGGTCATTGTACTTCACAAAGAACACCTTGATTTCTTGCTTCAAGATCTCAGGCCTGGAGAACACATGAATCAACCCAAGCCTGAAAATTAAACGGCTTCCTATTTCACACACAAGTAGTTTAGTTTTTAAATCAACTTCAGCTTTTGCTGGGAATTCACTGATATCAGTTCAGCACAGATTTGCAAACAGATGAGAGAACAATTGTTCAAAAAGAAATCACAAAGCTCTAGTGGCAGAGCGATGCTTTCAAAATGTACAGTTCAAGCTGCCACCGTCTATCTGAAGAGTACACAAGAATGGACTGGTTTCAAAGAGACCAACCACATGCCCTCTAATTCAGCAGAGCTCCATGTTCATGAATCCCTTCTATTGGTTTAGATTCTTTACTTTACTGCATGGAGGGAAGGGTCCTTCTGGCTGTCACTATGACAGGAAAAGGAAGAAAATAATAGTGTCCTAGATCATCCACTTAAAAAACCAGCTGGGGAAACCAGCATGGGTTTGTGGCGGGCAGATCGTGCCTGACCAACCTAGTCTCTTTCTATGACCAGGTTACGAAACGCCTGGACACAGGAGGAGGGGTGGATGTCGTATACTTAGACTTCAGGAAGGCCTTCGATACGGTATCCCACCCCATACTGGTGAACAAGCTAAGAGGCTGTGATGTGGATGACTGCACAGTCCGGTGGGTGGCGAAGTGGCTAGAGGGTCGCACCCAAGGAGTCGTGGTAGATGGGTCGGTCTCAACCTGGAAGGGTGTGGGCAGTGGGGTCCCGCAGGGTTCGGTCCTTGGACCGATACTCTTTAATGTCTTCATCAGCAACTTGGACGAGGGAGTCAAATGTACTCTGTCCAAGTTTGCAGATGACACAAAGCTATGGGGAGAAGTGGACACGCCGGAGGGCAGGGAACAGCTGCAGGCAGACCTGGATAGGTTGGACAAGTGGGCAGAAAACAACAGGATGCAGTTCAACAAGGAGAAATGCAAAGTGCTGCACCTAGGGAGGAAAAATGTCCAACACACCTACAGCCTAGGGAATAACCTGCTGGGTGGCACGGAGGTGGAAAGGGATCTTGGAGTCCTAGTGGACTCCAAGATGAACATGAGCCGGCAGTGTGATGAAGCCATCAGAAAAGCCAATGGCACTTTATCGTGCATCAGCAGATGCATGACGAATAGGTCCAGGGAGGTGATACTTCCCCTCTATAGGGCGCTGGTCAGACCGCAGTTGGAGTACTGCGTGCAATTCTGGGCCGCCACACTTCAGGAAGGATGCGGATAACCTGGAGAGGGTACAGAGAAGGGCAACTCGTATGGTCAAGGGCCTGCAGACCAAGCCCTACGAGGAGAGACTAGAGAAACTGGACCTTTTCAGCCTCCGCAAGGGAAGGTTGAGAGGCGACCTTGTGGCTGCCTATAAGTTCATCACGGGGGCACAGAAGGGAATTGGTGAGGATTTATTCACCAAGGTGCCCCCGGGGGTTACAAGAAACAATGGCCACAAGCTAGCAGACAGCAGATTTAGACTGGACATTAGAAAGAACTTCTTCACAGTTCGAGTGGCCGAGGTCTGGAACGGACTCCCAAGGGAGGTGGTGCTCTCCCCTACCCTGGGGGTCTTCAAGAGGAGGTTAGACGAGTATCTAGCTGGGGTCATCTAGACCCAGCACTCTTTCCTGCTTATGCAGGGGGTCGGACTTGATGATCTATTGAGGTCCCTTCTGACCCTAACATCTATGAATCTATGAATCTATGAAAACCAAAAACTAAAAAAAGTCTTACTGGCTGAACACTGTTGTGACAACTAGTCAACCATTTCATCACAGATGCATCTAGAGCTTAAGTCTTCCAAGTAAGCTTGTACATATCAACCAGCACCCTTTCATTGCACCCAAGGAGGGCAGCACTCCAGTCTTTACCTTTTCTGCACAATTAAGTTTATTCCTCAGAGCAACATACTGAACTTCAGGTTCTCCTGACAGCAGCGTTACAAGCGGAGGAGCTAGTTTCTTTAGCAGCATGTTGGAGTAGTCTGAGTCCTTGGGTAAGAGCTCCAGGAACTTCATCAAGACTTTCATTGCAGAGAGCACCACTGCCGAGTTGGCATGAGACTGCCGTGGAGTCACCCTCTCGCAAATGCTAAAGAAGAAACACAAGAAATGTTTTTTTTTTAAGATTATTTCAGAACTCCTTCCATAAGACTTCACCTGAACTGAGGACACAAAGTTGTTTCTGTTCAGAAGAGAAACGGCTGAAATCAGGTGTTTGTTTCATGCAATGGTGCATATTTACAAAGAACCATCCAAGTCTTGTTTTCCTGAACACAGAAGGAACAGAACAAGGAAGTGTCACTGCTCACATTGCCAGGACTTTCCGCTCAGCATTTATCCCCAAAAATGGAAATGATACCAACCTTCTTTGTAAAACTCCTGGAAATCTATGAAACAAAGTGCTATACAGGTTTCCCTCGAGTTATGCGGGTTCTGTATATGTGAATTAGCTCTTATACGATGACCCTTTTTATACCCCAAATTCACTATATGTGAGGTAAATTCACTCTTATGAGATCAGCATAGGCCCACCCCCCCCCCCCCCCAAAGCAGGTAAGTCTGTGCGGGGAGGGGAAAAGGCCATGGGTCTAAGGCCCCACTCACCCCAGCCCCTGCTGCAGCTGCTCTGGGAGCAGCTGACACCAGCTGCCTGCAGCCGCTGGGCTGCACTGTGCCCCGAACCCCCCAGGGCTCCACTTGTCCCCACTCACGCCAGCTCTTGGGCTGCGCCATGCCACGGTGCAGGCAGGTGGTGTTGTCGGCTGCTCTGGGGCTGCTGCAGCAGGTGTTGTGGTGAGTGGGGAAAAGTGGAGCCCCTGGGGGGTTGGGGCATGGTGCAGCCCAGCAACTGCAGGTAGCTGGTGTTGGCTGCTCCTGGGGCGGCTGCAACACAGCCCACAGCGTGGAACAGCAACACAGCCCCATATATCATTTGTGGACCTCATCTTCCAAATCATAGACCGGTGATTCTCAAACAGGGTACCGTGGCACCCTGGGGTGCCATTAGATTCTTTTTAGGATACTGCATGGCACGCTGCACTATTAGGTGTAAAAACACCTGTAAAATTCACAAGATTTCAAATAGGAACCCATAAAATCAAAACCATTCTGACCTGTTGTGGTCTTTCGAGTTCTTCTATTGCAAAAAATTGCTCTGCTACTTTTCCCATCAAGAAACAAGTGACGGTAAGAGCTGGCGGGTGCCCCAAATTTAACAAGGGGTGCCCTGAATCTAAAAAGGTTGAGTACCACTGCCCTAGACACACCCTGCATCTTAGTGCGTCTCTTCCTCTCAAAGATTGTTTCTTTTCTTCCACCCTTAAGGTTAGACTAATGCTGCTGCTCTTGGTTCAGCCGTAAAGTTAACAGAAGCAGCAGCTGAGAAGCAGTAAGCAAGTCTTGGTTAGTTTCAGTCTGCTCTCGAGGGAGCACTCTGGGCACGACTGTGATGTCCAAATGCCTCAGTGTGGGAAAGGCAAATGTTAGTCTCTATCTCCCTGTGCCCCTTAAAGATTGTGCTTGTACTGTACCTTTTGCGTTACCTGTCCTTAACTCAACAGTTAGGACAGGATGATAGTGATCAGGGCAATTTACTTTCACTCCAGGTCTGTTTCGGCTGAGCTAAACACAGCGCCAAGTGCAAGTCTACTGCAGGACAGAGTATTTTGATTCATGAAGCCTGGAAACACCTAGAAAAAACATGGAAATATAGCATTGCCCAGATCAAATCAAATGTAAACCCCTCAAGCTTACCAATCTTGGCAACAATCCCTTCAAGCAAAACTGTAAGTGTTCCAAGAGAGGAAGTTGCCACAGTCTTTTTAATTATCAAACAAGCCCAGCCTACTTTCCACTGCAATCTTCTTGCTGACACATTGCTTAGGATTTTAACCCAGTTGAAAGAAGATTCAGATGTTTTGCTATATACAAGGCCACAAGGCCTAACACCATCCAAAAGAGATGTAATGTAAATTTCTTCCCATGCTTCAGTTTCATTATATTACACGCAGGATTTGGCAGTGTGGGCCAGAAATGCTGGCTGATGTAGTCTGGCAATGAACAGCAGCCAACCCCTGGTACTTCAGAGAAAGGCCAGACACCCAAGACGCACCCACTTGACTGTGCAATGCCAGAGGAAAATTCCTTGCTAAACATCCAAGGAGACCTTTATGCCTTGAAGATGAACACGTCAGTCCCTTATTATTTTTGCTCACGTACCTACAAGTGTCATTAGCAGTCATTAAATTAGCTTGCCCTTATTTAAATGTAATCACAGCGTGTGCCTTCACAACACTGTTAGCAGATCCAAACAATATCTGACTGTTATTTTAGTTAGCAGCACAGCTTCCACCATCCAAGTGCAACCTGGTCTAAGGCTGCCCGTCCCTGGGGTGAACAGACATTTTGCTGCCTTCTGGGCTGGAGCTTGCCCCACACATGCTGTCAAAGGCAATTTCCCTAGATATTTCATATCATTTGGTTTCCCAACCAAATAAGAGTACGGGGAAGCTCAGGTGAGGCCCAGCCAGCCTGGAGACAGGAGCTGGGACTCACAAGAGGCAGCTCTTCCCAAGCGCTGCAAGGGAAATCCAGCTTTCTTCTGCAAGAGGCAAAACTTCGTGAAGAGGTGAATGTTTTTAAGGCTAGGAAGAGAGGTGCTCTCCTCGGCAAGGGCTGACACGTGGGGGGCAGGCCCAGCCCCGCCCTGCATCAGCGGGAGGCCGCAAACCGGGCCCGGAGCCTCCTGGTTTCTCATCCAGCAGCTCTGTTACATCCTTGGTAAGGCTCAACACCATTCACCGCTGCTAAGGCTGGCTGGTGTATGCCTGGTAAGATTGACAGTGGATGATATCCAGGCCTTGGAGAAGAAACTGGTTGCAGCTACTGCAAGCCACGGGTAAGTTATAGACTAATCTTACACAGTGGTACCCAGCCTTTTTGCCCTGCAGGCCAGACAGACAGTGCTCCAGTGAATGGGCCCAATCCAGTGTGAGGGACAGGCAAGGCAGGGCTTGGTCCAGCTGTGTGTGGCGGGGAGAAGGGGGTTAGGGAATAGCCCAGCCTTGATCTGAGCCCATAGGTGTGGCTCAGCCCCAGTCTGGCCCTGGGGGGGGGAGCATGGCCAACCCCAATTTGGTCCACAGGGCTTGGGAATTTGGCAGCAGGGGAGGGGTGACAGTATTATTTGCCACTGCTCCCTCACCACCAAATTTGCCAACCCATAGGGAGCCCCCATGGGCCAGATGCCATGGCTCCATGGCCACATTTGACCTGTGTGCTGGAGGTTGAACACCCCTGATCTAACACATTCAACATAGAGCTTTTGCAATGCTTTGTGGCAATGTTCCAGGTTCTCTCTCTTCACAGATGGTTCTGTGAAATGAAACCATCAGTGTTAGAGGTGAAGAGCAGGAAAAGAGGGAAGGTCATAATGCACTTTAAATATAAATGAACTAGTGAGTCTTGTAGACTTCTTGTTGAAGTTAATTGCAGAGCTGCGTGGCTGGAAACGTGTAAGGATAGTTGGTCTCTGACCTGTTCAGCACTCGATGTCATTTCTGAGGCTGGTACCAAGGGAGATTGATGGCATCAATTATCTGTTCAGATGAGCAACTTGCCTTATTCAGACAGCAATGAATTTTGGGTACTGCTAACCTGAGCCTTCTGAAACACAGATCCCTGGGTGAAAGGTTCTGTTGTCTCTTGTCCTAAGCTCTTCTACCTCAGAAATGCAGTAAACCTAGATCTAAAATTTTCAAAGTGTTAAGAATTGCTATATTTCTCAGGCAGGCCAAGTTATACCTTCCTAGACTTATTTGCCTTAAGAATCTGGCTGATCCTAAATAGCTCTGTAAACATGTCATACTTGTGTAACAGGGAATTTTTAAAAAGTTAAACACAATTGCAGGGGGTTGGAAGGGACCTCAAGGGCCATCCAGTCCAACCCTTGTCCAGTTGCAGGATTCACTCTTGCTGAACCATCCCAGTTGCCTTTTCTTGTAAGCTTCCAGTGAAGGAGATTGTACAGCTTCCCTAGGCAACTTGTTCGCTCTCTCTGCTTTTATAAGTATGGAATGCAGAATTACAGAATGCAGTTCAACAGGGAGAAATGCCAAGTGCTGCACCTAGGGAGGAAAAATGGCCAGCACACCTACAGCCTAGGGAATGACCTGCTGGGTGGCATGGAAGGACATAAGCAAAACATCTACATATTTAAACAACACTGATACATTTGCCTACAAGTAACACAGTAAAAAAAAAAAAAAAGTAAGTTAACTTTTCAATGTGAAAACTGTGGACCCTCCATCTTCTGCACAAGAGGACCTATATCAACTGACTCCTCAGTTAAGGCCAGTCGAAGTGAGCGAGTGAGGGCCTCATCTGTAAGTGAACATAGATACTGAGATTTTATAGACTTCATTGTAGAAAAGGCACTTTCGAATAGGTACGTACTGCCGAACTTTGATACAATCTTTAAACCAAGGTCCCTTAAATGTGGAAAGCGATTCTCTGGTATAAGTTTAAAAAAGTCCTGGCCTATTTCTCGTCTACCAGCTAAGAATGGGTCAGCTTGTAGATCGCACAGCTCAAGCTGTATGTTGGAAGACTGATTTTCAAGCACAGATCCAAGTGGGTTGTTGAAAAGCATCGGTGTGTTTTTCAGTAACTCCAATTCAGTAAAGCGATTGTCAAATTCTTTCACCATAGCATCTACATTGGATGAGAATTCCAAAAAGTTTACACCTTCAAAATTTTCCATTTCTTTCTCCAGTTCCTTGCAAGATGGGAAATGTATAAGATCACCCTTTTCAAGAACAACCTTGAACAGTTTTAGCTTTCTACGAAACCCATTCACACATCCAAAGAGGTCTGATATTGTATTATTCTTACTCTGCAACTTTAAATTTAATTCATTTAAGTGAGTGGTAGTATCTGTCAAGAAGGCTAATTCGGCCAGGAACTGGGGAGACAAAAATCTTTCTTCAAGCTCTGTGGTGTCAGTTTTCACTTGTTCTTTTAGGAACACTGGAATTTCTTTTCTGAGAGCACAGAACTTTATGAGAACCTTACCAGCACTTAGCCAACGAATTTCGGAATCCAGAGGTAAATCTCCATACACCGACTGCATTTCTTCCAAAAATGAGTGGAATTTACTGTTTAACAAAGATTTATTTCCACCACAAATAAGACTGGTAACCTTCACAGCACCTTTCATAGCTTCAGCTTGTTTCACCCATTTCCCACACAAAGATTCTTGGTGAATCACACAGTGAATCATGGGGCATGTAACACCAGACTTCTTCAGAAGATCTGATAATCCAAATTCAGAACCGATAACAGCCCTACCACCATCTGTGGCAATACAGGTACATTTCTCAAAACCGCCATATTCACTCACACTCTTCTGAAGAGCTTCAAATATATCTGTTCCCTTTGTAGTGTCATGTAATGAGACACGAGACAGCAACTCCTCCTTGACTGAGAAATCTTCCTCCACAGTTCTGATAAATATGAAAAGCTGACTTGTATCAGTTTGGTCAGTGATCCCTGCTAACGATAAGGAAAAATAGCGACACTTTTTGACATTGTATAATAACTTTTCACATACCTGATTGCTCATATCTTCAATTCTTTGGGCTACTGTCTGATGAGAGAGTGAAACTGTTTCAAAGTTTTTCACCATGTTCTCATCCCCAAATGCCCTGGCCATTTCAGTTGCACATGTTTTCACTAGATCCCCATCACTGTATGGTTTCTTTGCTTTGGCTAACTGCAAAGTTACTGCATAAGAAGACGCAGCACTTGATAGCTGTTCAGTATAATCCACTTCCCAATGTTCTGGAAATCTATTATTTTCTTCCTTAATCTTCCTCTTCTTTGACACATGCTTTGCCATCTTTACTCACGCTCACAAAGCAAAACAAAAGAGAACACCCCCCCATACAGTTTTTTTGAGCACCTCACTACTGTGCAAAGTGAACAGCGTGTCAGCAGAAAGAGTACAGAGCATACACAAATCCACACTATGTTTCCTAGTAATGCTTCCTCTTATACTTCACGGCATGTGTTCATTTATTGCACTGGTGAGAACTATCAATCGCTGTTCCTCAGAAACACACCAATAATACCCATGTAAAGGTAATAAAACTCCTGTGTTTTTTCCTATGTTATATATTTTTCAGCCTTCAATTATTCCGTGAGCTTCCATAAAGTACAAAGAGAGATAAGTGGATGTGAAGCTGTCAGCCAAGCCTGAAAAAAAAAAAAAGAACCAGATAAGAATGTAGTTTAGAGACCTCCAAGGACTATCAAACAATTGCTCTATTTCCACTACAACTGGGTTTCTTACAAATAGATTAAATGGAACGGCAGAATAGTTGAAGTTTAATACATCACCCTCTATGACAAAAAGAGCAACTAGGAACCTCTCGTAGCCTCAGAAATAATGGATTGTTAAGTGAAGACAGTGGCCCCAACATTATTGACAGTACCAATATAGCTTTTGAATAAATGTTTATACAAGAACTTCAAACAGAATTCTTCCTATTTTTTCCACGAATGGTTTCCACCATATTGCTCGATGTCTGTTTAGATACATTGGTCAGAGAGATTAAAGGGATGCATAAAAATCATTTAGAAGCAGATGAGACTATAGCCTCAACTAGCTGAGAGAGAAGATTATGTGATCATACCCTGGTCAGAATCAAGACACAACATCTTGGTAATACCAGGTCAAACTATACTTCACTCATCATTGCTTTAGGCACATCTTATTTGCGTCCAATAGATAAACTACTTTTACAGGCAAAAAAATACCATCATCTGAAAGGACTCTTAACTCTAGGGCTGGAATAATCCTATGCCTGTCCCCTGAGAAGCCACTTTCCAGGATTTTTTCCCTTCCAGTCCCTAACAACTATGAAACTATAATTCATTTGGGGACCTATATACTTTCCCCACAGTAATAATTTTGTTTACAAGAGTGCCCAAAACATTTCTTTTAACAACCTGTTAATGCTTTCCCTGGACAAGCAAGGCAGGAATGACCAGATTTACAAACATTAAAGAAAGAAATACTGGCAAAGTCTGCCTGTGCCTTGGTGCATCTTTCTACACCTACACCGCAGACCCGTGACCCGTGCGGCACATCCTTATTAAAGGGGGCTCTTTCCCCTGCAGTGGCAGTTGCCAACGGGTTGTGCAGCAACTTGACGGCACCTCGAGATCCTGTGCACGGCACTGCGGTGCCACGCAACGTGAGCACTGCTAGGTGCGCAAACGTGACTCTCAAGACAAACCGGGAGATGTCAAAAACGAATCCACCGCCTTAAAAAGATTCTGACCTGGTCCCGCTTTTCTCAGGTCTTTGCAACAGAAGAACAACTCCATTGCTTGTCTGTAGTCAAAACACAAGTGAGTACTACTAAGAGCTGGCAGTTTCCAAAGGGGGGTGGCTCGAGTCCCTGGTGGCTACGGACCACCCGCTGTAGCGAGCTCACAAGACGCGGTGTCCCGGCTCCACACGGCACCGCCCCGCCCGCTGCAAGGACGTTTCCGCTCGTGGTTTTACTGCTTCCCCGCGTGTCCGGCGGCCGCGGCGGGGAGCGTGCTCGGGGCGCCGCAGGCCCCGCCTAAAACTCAGGGCGCCGCGGAAGGGCGTTTGCGGCCGTGCCCGCATCTGGACGGAGCATGGCTCGGGCTCGGGTTCCTTGCGGCCAGGGCCTCCCGCCCTGCCAGCGCCTCCCGCCACGCCACAGGCCCAAACGTAACGCGGCAACCCGCAAGGGCTGCTCGGCTCGGCCCAACTGGGGCCGACACAAAGAGCGCGCTGCCCCCGGCCCGGCCTGGCCCGGCACCGCCTCAGGCAGCAGCCACCCTGATCTGACACCACCACCTTCCCACGCTCAGCCGCCGGTTGCCCCACCCCCTCCCCACAGCAGCCAATCGCGGCGCCCCGCACGGATCACCTGACCGCGCCAGAACGCCAGGCTGAGCTGAGCGCGTGGCCCGAGGCAGGGGTGCGCACATGCACTGCCCTCTCCGTGACCCGGTGGGAGGACCTGGAGACCGCGGCAGGGGGGGCGGCGGCACGGGCGGTTCGAGGGCTGTGGAGCCGCGGGTGAGGTGGGCCGGACCAGGCCGGGGCGGGGCGTCCCCTCCCCCCCAGCAGCGCCTCGCGGGAAGCGGCCTGTCCCGCGTGGCGGTCCCGCCCGACGCCTGACCCCGCGGGTGCCCGCAACACGGCTCGGGCGAGGCGCCGCTGGGGCCTGTTGGCGCGGGGATGCCGGGGCGAGCTCCAGCCCTGGGGCAGTGGCTGCGGAGCCCCCATGCTCCGGGCTCCTGCCTTGGGGCGCTCCGCCGTGGCATCCGCCCGCGCGTCTCGAGCTTCCCTGGAAGGCGCCGGACTGGACAGCCCCCGGGGAGCGGAGTCGTGTCGTGCAGCCCCGGCCTCGCCTGCTCTTCGCTCTGTTACCCTGGGAAGGAAACTCCAAAAGATCACTGGAGAAAACCGAGCCGTGCCGAGAGCACGGTCCTCCCCGCAGCGCAGCGCAGTGCAGCGCAGCGCAGCACATGCGAGGACAGCCGGGGTGGGCGGCTGCCAGCCCCTCGTTTTTCAGGCGATGGGAAGAGCCCAAGGCCCCCCATTCTTGCATGGCTTTGAGCCATGTTAAATAGGACCTGTCTGCACTCTGCCACTGCCAGTACCTGCTAAACTGCACCATTGTTAGCCCCCATAATTTTGCAGTAATGCTTGAGAAACAACCATATGATAGAAGTGTCTGATGACCATCTTATGACCCTTTTGTGTAAAGATCAGGAGGTCTAATGTCCAAGCTGTGGTTCTTACTGCTTGCCTTGCATTTTGAAATCATCTCTGTCCAGTGCCTTAAGGTTACGATAAGATAAGAAGTTACTAAAGGTTAACTAACTTTGTTGAAATTGCTCTTTTCTTCTGAGCATGCTGCAATTCTACCTTTGAGTGCGCACGTACTAACCCTGATAAGTCACATTAACCAATAACTAGTTAAGTACAGCCTACAAGATAAGACGTCACAATTAGGAACTGGTACTGCAGCCAATAAACTTCTAGTACGTCAAGACTCTGTTGAATGTAAGCTATAAAAATGTGATTCCAGGCCGGACTCATCGTCGGCCCTGATTTGAGCTCTCTGCTCCCCGGTCGAACTGTTTGCAAACAATAAACCTAGATGGACCCAGCCTGTATGTATGTGTGACTCTTTCCTTGAGGGTAATTGAACAAGCCTCCAGGGGAACGAAACTAGCCGTTTTGGCAACAATTTGGCGAGCCAGGCAGGAGCCCTCTGGACTACTTCAGGGCACGACAAGATCGGCAAAGGGGAGTCGTGAAGTGGCCACCGGACTGATCTTGGAGTCCGTCACGACCCCCGGGTCCGTGAGTCGGGCACCTGAAAGGTCAAAGGCACTCCTTTGAACGAGTCATCCAGGCTGAGTGGGTCCGAAGAGACGGCGCCAGGGGTCCAGCAGAGTGAGTATTCGCTTTCCTTGTGTCAATTGAATGGTCTCTAAGGGAATTTGGGGAGCCCTGAGGATTTAGGTGTTGGTTTTGGTATCCAGCATATTGGTCTGGATTTTGGATTCGGGGAATCCCTTTAGAAAAATGAGCTGCTGACCAAGTCTGAGACTATAGCTGAGCCTAGC